>NC_054416.1:507500-535000 GCF_017976425.1 Toxotes jaculatrix | reverse complement strand
CTGACGACACGTTTACCGTCAGGAGTCAGCAGCACTGCCTAAAGCCTGCCCACACAGAGCAAGGCATTGTGGGAGATGACGAGTGGAGCGTTTTTGTGCTCCGTGACTTTCAGACCTTTCCACAAAGAGGTCAGAACCAACCAATGGGAGCGCTCCCTCCGGCCGTCAGCCGGTCAGGGAGTCGCCACGATGATGATGACAAAAACAGAACTGATTGTGATTGGCCTGAGAATCATGACATCAGCAGGATGTTCCACCTTGTTTTGCTCTGCTGTCTCTGGTATTGACCAATCACAGGACAATCTTGATAACCTGCTGCCACCGCTGGGCATGATGGGAAACGATGTTTCTGTTTAAAGTTTTTTCTTTTTCTGTTTTGTTTGTTTCAGTTTCCAGCTTTAGCGTCTGATTGGCTGTTTTCTTTTTTATTTCCTTTGTGAATCCGTTTGCTTCCTGTCCTGAGTATTTTAACCCCGCCTACATGTTCGACTTCTGCTCTATGATGTCATCATGTCATCATCACTATTATTAATATAATATAAAGTTCTAAGTGTCATTAATATTGGGTTCTTGTGGATGCTGCTAAAGGGATCTTTGCCCTCATGCAACTGCCTGAGAGTGTGCGCGTGTGTGTCTTTGTGTGTGTGTGCGCGTGTGCGCGCGTGTGTGTGCGTGTCTTTGTGTGTGCGCGTGTGTCTTTGTGTGTGTGTGTGTCTTTGTGTGTGTGTGTGTGTGTGTGTCTTTGTGTGTACGCGTGTGTCTTTGTGTGTGTGTGTGTGTGTGTGTCTTTGTGTGTGTGTGTGTGTGTGTGTGTGTGTGTGTGTGTGTGTTTCCTGGTTCATTTAGAATCATAATCTAAAGATAGTTTTACTTTATAAATCTGTTTCTCTTCTAATCGTCTGTTTAATTTTGTTGTTTTGGAGGTTAGAGGAGGAGGGGGAGGGGCCTGAAGGGGGGGGCTGCTGTGAGAATGGGGAGGGGCCTGGGGTGTGGGGGGAACTCCTCACTGACTGGCTCCGCCCATTCCCTACACCTCTGTGCCAGTCACAACCTTGGAATCTGTGACATCACCGCATGATCAGTACTGTGGAACACGGATATGGACATGATGACATCACGGCCTGACCCTCCTCCGATTGGCTCAGAGCCCCTCTGTTGTTTTTCTGTCTGTGTTGAGTTGTTGTGTCTGTTGTTGTTGTTGTTGTATCAGGAACCAAACTCAGGCTCTACCTGCAGACAACAGGATGGCAATAAACTGTCAACAAGAATGAGAACGAAACACGACTCACTTCCTGCTTTACCTGCTTTCCCTCCACACGCTACGGTGGCTGAGGAGGCTCAAAGTGCTGTGTCACTTTAACAGCCTGCGACAAACACTGGAGAAAACTCAGATCCTTTATTTAAAGTGAAAACACAACGATGAAATCAGACTCGAACAGATCAGCTGAAACTCAAAGGTCAAAGGTCAACAAACATCAACTTTCAAATTCAGCACATTTAGCACTGACTCAGCAGCAGCGACGAACACGAAACAACGCGTGAGTTTCTGAGTGAGCTTCCACTTCCTGTGAGACAGGAAGCTTCGAACATTCAGATCACTGAAAAACATGAGTCAACAAAAATTCTGATAAAGTTTAAGTTTGTTCCTTTATCATCCCTCAACAAGGAAATGACTCAGCATTTTACCCACACCAAGTGAACACAACACACACACACACAAAGCATGCACTACATGGGGCAGGACTCTGGGGCAGGGGGCTGCCCACTCTGACCCCAGGGAGCTGGGGTGAATTGGTGCCTTGCTCGGGCGTGGGGTGGGGCGTGGGGGGGGCGTTTGTGCCTGGTCGAGGGATCGAACCGACGACTCTCTGATCTCAGGCCAGTGTCTTTACTGTAAAGTGAAGAGAAAACAGAAACATGCTGAGTCAGATATCAACAGACGCAGCTGAACTCAGAGTCTTATCAAACTTCCTGCCTCAGCAGCTGTCAATCAAACCCCCCAGATCCTCTGGTGTCCTGAGTGTCTCGTCCCTCTTCAGTCTTAGTTTGTCCTCAGACTGACGGAGACGTCTCTCAGGAGCTGATGGTCTTTTTCATAATGCAGCTCTTCCTCCTTCTCCTCTTCCTCTTGTCTCACGTTACCATGGTTACAGCAGTGGCCGGTTGCCACAGCGACAGGGACAAGGACCACCGGCCCAGGGAGAACTGCACGGCGGCCGGCTTCAGCAGCGCCCCGGCGGGATTCGAACCCACAACCAAGGTAAAACCACGAAACGACCACAGGTCAACACGAAGCTGATGTTTGGGAAACCAAGGTCAGGTGACAGGTGAATTATTAACTGTTCAGGCCGGAGCAGGTCACAGACATTCATCCGTCATCTGTAAATAACAAACATGGAAACTTAATAAACTAAATGTTTCATGTCTCATTTCACTTTGAATAACCAGTCAGACTTCATGCCCCGCCCCCCACACTGCAGGCTCACCTGCTGCACCTGTGCTACACTTTGAAATGCAGCGTGATCAGATGTGATGGCGTGTTACATGTGGGTGAACTGAAGTTTTTAACTTTAAAATGTGAGGAACTTTTCTCAACCCTGATTGGATGAAGTGTTTGACTGACAGGTGGAGACCACAGCGGAGACACACACACTTCCTGTTTGTGGCTGATAAGACGACGTTATGACAAGAAACCCTGACAGCTCTAAATGTCTTCTGCTGTTCTGTCTCTTAGGTTCTGTTGTTTCCCAGGAACCTGTTCCCCAGTCTGTCCTGGTCCTCCTTCCAGATGTTTCCAGAGATCTATGAGATCGACCTCACGGGCAACAAGGTGTGAATCTGAATCACACGTGAAATCACCTCTAACCCTGGATCAGTAACGTTAGAGACAGCTGGACAGTGTGAAACCACAGGTCCTTCATTCCAAAAGGTTTCATGACTCTTTGTGTCTCCAGGTTCCGGAGGTGACCCCCAGCGCCGCTCCGATCCTGCCCACCCTCAGTGTCCTCCGGCTGGGGTCGAACCGTCTGACGTCCCTCTCTGACGGCTCCTTCTCTGCCTGTCCCGCTCTGACCGAACTCTACCTGGACAACAACAGCATCGTCTCCCTGAGCGACCACGCCTTCTCTGGACTCCACGCACTGGAGGTGTGTTAGCATGTTAGCATGTGTTAGCATATGCAACACAGTGACCCCTGTGATTGACAGATGCACCTGAAGGCAGCTTGTTAGGAAGCTAATGTCATGCTGTCACCTTCTAGATCCTGGACCTGTCGTCCAATCACATCAAGGTGCTTCCCGAGCTCATGCTCCGCCCCCTTCCAGCCATAGAAACAATCCTCCTGGAGAATAACAAGGTGGGAGAACAAACAGCGAGCGCCTCTGAACACTGGTTTGGACAGTTCTGTTGTTTAAAGCTGCACGACATCATTTCAGATCAGAGTGATGCCGGATGATTGGTTCAGCATGAAGGAGGAGGTGCCGTACCTCTACCTCTCAGCCAATCCCTGGGCCTGCTCCTGCTCCCTTGATTACCTGCGCAGATACCTCGACGACTACGAGCTCAACATCTACGTGCGGGATGGCCCGCTGATCCAGAGCGACGCAGAGAGCGTGGTGAGTACGACCGAGGGAGCTTGACACGTTTCCAGTAACGCCTTGTTGGTCACACCCACAGGTGCAGGTGTTCCCCTCCACCTTCAGGTGTGACCGTTAGGAGCAGTGAGAAACAGTTCCAGCTGTGGATGTGGTCGAGCTGGAACAGGATCTGAAACGCAGACTGGTTTGTTCAGACTGTGACTCGTTGTGCGATCGTCTGTTCACAGGTGTGTGACTCTCCTCCGTGGCTTCAGGGTAAACCTGTACTGAAACTGGAGGAATCTGATCTGTGTTCACCTTCAGGTCCGACAGGTGACTCCTACCAGCCACCGGTTACTGACTCTCCCACTGAAACCCCCACTGCTGCCGGCACGTCTCCTCCTCCTCCTGCTCCTGCTCCTGTTTCTCCTCCTCCTGCTGTTTCTCCTTCTCCTCCTCCTCTTCCTCCTGCTCCTGCTCCCGTTTCTCCTCCTCCTGCTTCTCCTCCTACGTCTCCCCCTCCTCCTGCTCCCATTTCTCCTCCTCCTGCTGTTTCTCCTTCTCCTCCTCCTCCTGCTTCTCCTCCTCCTCCTCCTCCCCCTCCTGCTTCTTCTCCTCCTCCTCCTCCTCCTCCTCCTGTTTCTTCTCCTCCTCCTGCTTCTCCCCCTCCTCCTCCTCCTGCTTCTTCTCCTCCTCCTCCTGTTTCTTCTCCTCCTCCTCCTCCCCCTCCTGTTTCTTCTCCTCCTCCTGCTCCTGCTTCTCTTTCTCCCACAGAGCACCACGGAGTGGTCACATGGTCGTGGTTCCACACCTTCACCAGTTTCGTTGAATGGTCAGAGTCAGGGTCCAGAGTGGGCGGGTCGTCTGTCACTCCTCCCTCTCTTCCTGCTGTCAGACCCTCAGCCGAGCGTCCCGCCTACATGACGACTGCCCCGCCCACAAAACCTGGGACGACCGAACTCCTTCCTCCGACTGTAACATCAACACTGAAACTCCGAGTCGTCACAACACCGCCCACCACCGAGGGAACAACCACGCCGGGCCCCTCGTGGGCGATCAGCGTGGCCTCTGGCGGGCAGCGGCGAGGTCGACCTGGAGCCGTCGGAGCTGTGGGCGTGTTCTGTCTTTGGCTTTTTGCAGCGTGCGTCCTGCTGTGTGCGGCGGCGGCGGCGTGCACAGTGGCGACTCTGGCGAGGTTGGTGGTTTGGTACAGGAAGGTTTACCAGCCGCTGAGCGAGGCTCTGACGAGGAGGCGAGGAGACAGTGAGGGTGTGAGGCTGTTAACGTACAGGAGGAGGCGAGAGAAGGAGGTGGCAGGAGGAGTGACGGCGCTGTATCGCTCCGTTCTGTTCATCCACAGAGAGGGAGGGGGAGAAGCTATGGAGAGGGAAGATGGAGAGAGGGAAGGTGAGGGGGGAGGAGAAGGAGGGAGAGAAAGACTCCTTGTCACTCTGGAGCCGACAGGAGGAGGAGGAGGGAGGGAGGAGAGAGGAGTGTACAGGAAGACGCTGTACCGCCTGTTAAGCAAAGAGGAGGAGGTCGAGGGATGGAGGGATGTGATGGAGGAGTGTCGGGTCTCTGCAGAAGATGGAGGGAGGAGTGAAGGTGGAGGAGCAGTTTCCAGGAAGCGATACAGTGTGATTCTGAGGGAAGAGAGGGGGGAGGAGGGGGGAGGGAGGGAGGAGCTGGACTGGGTGGTTGGTGGGTGGGAGGTAAAAAGTGGAGGAGAGGAGGGAGGGAGGGGGGAGGAGCCCAGGAGCTGCTGGGGAGAGTGGCTGACATACTACTTACCCAGCATGCCCTGGGGGGTGAACGTGCCTCCTGTGTGGGGGGGGGGCATGTTGATGGATTTTCAGTCGTCAGACGATGACATCACCGTTGTTTCCCGCTCATACTCACCGTAGCTGTGGTCACATGTACACGTGTTTCAGTAACTTCTGTAATTAAACATGTGAAGTGCAGGTGTGTCTCTGTGTCTCTGTCCCTCTGTGTCTCCGTCCCTCTGTGGACTAACATCAGTCACAGTCTCAGGTTCAAACTCACAGACTGAAGAATTCATGATGAATCATCATGAACCTGAACGTAAACACAGACTCTGACTCTGAGGTCAGAACCAGGTCTTCGCAGCTGGTCCTGGTCTTCACAGCTGGTCCTGGTCTTCACAGCTGGTCCTGGTCTTCACATCTTGTCCTGGTCTTCGCAGCTCGTCCAGGTCTTCACAGTTTCCTGTTCCGGTTAAAGTCGCGACGTCTCTGTGAGCTGAACTGAAAACCTCTGAGTCTGTTCTTATCAAAGTCACATCAGCCTACGTCCAAAAACATGGACTGTCCCTTTAAAAGTCCACACAGCCAGCTGTCCCAGTCTCACGACACTGGGACAAGGTTTTGAATGGTCTCTGAAGTCCAGGTGTGACAGGTCGACCTGCAGCAGTTTTTTTAACGTTTAACGGACTGAGAACAGAATCAGCTGGTGAACTCCCAGTTAAACTGGTCAAACTGGGAGGTGACTAACAATCAGACTCCAGTTTAAACAGGCCTCACTCTCCCTGTTCACTTAATGAGTCCACATCTGACCAGTCTAACTCTGGGGGTCCTGGATCCAGGTGTTAGACTTTAAAGGTTTTTCCATAAACAGCTGCAGAGTATCGGGGTGTGTGTGTGTGTGAGGACAGAGTCTGAACACTGTGATGATCCTTCACACCAGCAGGTGGCAGCACCTGAGCCTGAACCACAGCTCCTGTGTAACCAGTCCTGCTCACTGTCTCAGTGGACTCTGTCCAGTCAGTGGTGTGGATGGAGGGTTGGTGCAGTGATGAGAGACGTCCAGCAGGTGGCAGCACAGGAGCTGGACGTTGTCCAACAGCAGATCTTTATCGTCACTGCAGAGAAAAACACATTAAGACAGAGCAGCTGAAGCATGTGTTCACACACACACACACACAGAGTTGTGTTTAAATGAAGTAGACTGTGATGAACCAGCCTCAGATCCTCTGAAGTCTCTGATCCAGACTCTGACCTCAGACCCTGGACTCAGATCCGTTCCACAGCATCTGGTTCAGGTCACAGAGGAACAGTCTGCTCTGAGTCCACATCACTTCCTGAGTCAGACTGAGAACAGAGGGGGAGGCGCGGCTTCATTGGAACCTCCTCCATCTTGTCGGCGTTCGGCCATTTTGTTTATCAAAGCCACAGAATCACTTTCACTTCTCAGTAACACAGTTGGACAAAGTGTCCACGCCTCCTTCAGGTCTCACTGACTGTGATCTGGATTGTCTTTGTCCTACCAGCAGGACTCTGCTGGGTGTGTTGCAGTGTGTTGTTCAGCTGGTGTTGTGTTGTGCTTTCTGTGGAACTGGTTCAGCAGGATTCCAGCTGAGATCAGACGTGTATCAACAGGATCAAACACACCGAGTCCAGCAGATACAACACAAACACACTTTATTCAACTCTTTGCTTCATTAACACGTCCTTCATTCTCATATAAATCCACATGGACTCAGACACTGTTTGACTTTGTGGTGCCTTGTTGCTGATAGCTCAGCTTCACACAGGCGTCTTCTAACTGTTGCAGTGCTCACAGGAAACTTTAGACCTTCTCTGATTTCCCTGGAGCTGATCGTTGGCTGAGTCTTTGCCGTTCTGACTGTTCTTTGATCCATTTAAATGGTTTACATCTATTCAGATTTAAGACAGTTAAACAGCTTCGTCCTCTAAGACGTCTGTCTCTGTGACAGTGGGACAGGAGACACTGGTCTGTCTGCAACACACAGAGGACAAAGAGCTTCACTCAGATCAAAGTGATGTAAACATTCAGTCCGTCCTCACACAGCCTCAGTGGGAGGTTGGTATGAACTCTGCTCTGTGGATCCTTTATGTTTTCTGTAGAACATGAAACCAACAACAACAACAACAACAACAATCAGACCAACAACTGGCAGAGCAGCTCCCAGTGCAACATGTCTATCCTTGTTCCCTCCATCCTTGCTTCCTCCATCCTTGCTTCCTCCATCCTTGTTCCCTCCATCCTCCCTGTGTCCAGCTGTGGGACCTGCAGAGCAGAACCAGGTGTGAGGTATCAGCTGTCAGGTAGGTGAAGACTGAAGAACAGAACAGAATCTATTTCCTCTGCTGCTCTTTGATCTCATCACTCACACCAGCTGTTTTCACAAAGTCTCATCAGCAACATCTGTATGAAACATCAACAACCAGAGAGCAGCTGCACCTGAACCTCACCTGAGTCTGGACTCTGTGAACTCACCTGAGACTTCAACCTTCAGGTAGATGATCTTGATGGGCTTAGTGCCAAGGACGGATCTCTTCCTGTTGTTTGTTTTTCTCTGGACAATGTGACACTCGTATTTTCCACCATCTTCATCGGTCACATTCTTCAGAACCAAAGACACGTCTCCATTATTCATCTGTTCGTCCTGCAGCTCGACTCGGTTCTTAAAGGATTCATGCTGTTTGTCTGGATAATACAGATCATCTCGGTACAATAAGACATAATGTTCTGATCCCAGGTCAGATCTGATCCACTCCACAGCTAAGATGTTCTTGTTATTTGGAGCCTGACATGGCAGGATGGCAGTCTGTCCAGGAGAAACTGAGACTGTTTGTTCTGAAGCAGAAAAAAAACAGAGCAGAGAAGTTAAAGGTCAAAGTTCAACTGACTGCTGCACATCAGCCAATCAGAGTGAGGGGGTGGAGTCAAAGAGGGGCTACTGGTCTCTGACCAACAGTTCACTGAGAGACCTGAATATTCAGAGAGAAGCTGTAAAGTGAGTCCAGCTGCTGTAACAACGAGAGAGCTGTGTCTCTAAGGCTGCTGCCCCAGTGCATGCTGGGAGGGGTTTTCCCTCCACACCCTGACTCTACAACAGGAAGTCAGTGACTGAGCTGTGACGCAGTTTATATTTGGCTGATGTTGAGATTAAGCTGCTGAAATCATTGATACCATAGTTTGAATGTGAGTCCACTGAAGACTGAGGACACACAGGGACACACAGGGGACACACACAGGGACACACAGAGACACACAGGGGACACACACAGCAACACACAGAGACACACAGGGGACACACACAGGGACACACAGAGACACAGAGACACACACAGGAACACACACAGGGACACACAGAGACACACAGGGACACACACAGGAACACACACAGGGACAGACAAGGACACACAACATCCACTAATAACGTGATGAGTTAAAGTGTGAGTGAAGTCAAAGATCTGACCAATCAGAGAACAAAGTCCAACAAATGATTCAGAAACACAATCTGCCACAACAACTGAGCTCAGTGTCAATGTCCCACGACTAACTCTGTCAAAAGAGGACGAGGTGTGTTCACGTGCAGCTCACCTTCAGAGGCAGACACCAGGTAACAGACTGAGAGAAGAGTCCACACGGACACAGACACAGCAGCCATGTTTGTCCTCGACTGCTCCCTTTAGTCCAACAGATGATGAGAAATGTCCCAAAGTTCTAAGACAAGATCAGATGAAGCTTTATGAGTCTCACAATAGGAAAATGACATCTGTCTCAGCAGCAAAGAGACAGATTCAGGAAGCAGAAAAAAAAATTTAAAATCAAATTTAAAAAAAGACGTAAAGAAAAGTTCTTCAGCTGCTGGGACATTACTGAAGGACAGTCCCCGACTGAGACAGACGGACTGAGCTGGACTGAGTCTGAGTCTGAGTCTGACAGGGTGGAGCTTCAGCTTCGCCTTCGGTCTAAGTTTCGGTTCAGGTTCAGGCGGATCGTGGACAGCTGGACTCTGAGTGTCCCCCGTTCATCCAGACCCAGTGAGACAGTTTGGACTGATTTCATAAGGACACCGTGTGATGGAGGAAAACTTTGTCCACATAAATCAAATAAAACTCGGTGAAGACGAAGGACGGCGACTCGTCTGCGCATGCGCCGTCTCTGCAGCGCTTCGTGTAAATCACGTGACCTTTTTCCTGTAAATGAACTGAGTCCATTTACTCTGCGTCAGGTTTCAGCTGTTTGTTCCACGTTCATCTGACTGTGACTCTTCAGATCCAAACATCAGCGTCTCATCTCATCCCTGCTGTGACTCCTCACTCTGCACCAATAACACACAGCTCATCCTGACCAGGTCTGTCAATCAGACACAGATCAATAATCTTTCAATCAAAGATTCAAATCTGGACTCTTCATCACTGAGCTGCAGAAATATCAGAGTATTAAATGTCTGTCACAAAACCAGAGAACCAGGAAAGAAAAAGAGAGAGAGAAACTGTCCTGAGTTTGAATAAAACCAAAAACACTCACCTGATCTTTACATACAGTCAGGAAGGAGTGGCAGGGAGGGGGAGGGGCGGAGCATTCATGGCTGTGTGTCTTCAGGTGTGTACAGCAGGTGTTCAGACAGTGGGTGATGAGATGTTTTCATGAGCCTCAGCTGAAATAAACAAAGAAAGAAATAAAACGAGGTTAAAGTTCAGGTGGAGGAAAAATCTCCATCTAAAAGTGAAGAAACATCAACAGCTGATGGAAACTTCTACACTGATTTCACTGTTTCAGTGGAGAACATCAGCAGTTAGTGACACTTTGTCTATAACCAACAACTGAGCTCAGAGTTCAGCTGAGCTGCGTTTAACCTCAGTCACCTGCAGACGTCTTCACTGAGACGTCCTGGGCAGAAATAAAGACAGTTTTTTTCAAATGATGAAGGTGGTGTTTATCAGAGCCAGGGCCTGTGTGCTGTGAGACAGGGACAGAAGACAGGCTGTCCCCTGTCCTGCTGTGCTGATCTGTGCTGCAGCCTGTGCAGAGTCAAACCACAGAGCAGCAGCAGCAGGTGTGGTTTCACTGCTCTGACTGAGACGTTCAGTGTCTGAGTTCACATCACGACGTGGGACGATGGCACCAACATGTCTTCAGTGTCTGATCTGTAAGTACCACCTGTTCTGTCCAGGTCTCAGTAATGGATGTAACATGTTGACAGATGTTTGGGTTCAGAGACGAGTGAAGGTGAGACGCAGGATAAGGTGACATCAGAAAGATCACAGGTTTAAATTCACAGGGTCACAGGTTTGAACAGGAAGTGAAAGACGTTACAGATTTTACTTCAACAACCTTTAACACAGCTGATCAGAGGGAAATGATTTTCCTGCTCAGCTCAGAGGAGGAGACGTCAGACAGTTTATTCACCTGCATTAATCCACCAACAGCTGATGATCCACCGTCCACAGGTGGCTGCAGCCTGAGCTGCTGCTGAAGACGTCCACCATCAGTTTGTCTCTGCGTATTCAAACACAACTTTACTGAGCACAACAGTTTCTCATTAACAATTCAGAATGTAGACGGTCTGTTCTTCACAATGATGATGATGATGATGAGGAGGAGGAGGAGGATGATGAGGATGAGGAGGAGGAGGAGGATGATGAGGATGAGGAGGAGGAGGAGGAGGAGGATGTGACTCACACTGTGTCTGAACCACAAACCTAAAACCAGCCTGTGTCGTCTCTCTGCAGCTCTGATCCTTCTGCTGTGCTGCTCCACTCACCAAGGTCAGTGAACTTTCACAGTCTGAGACTCTTCATCGTCCTCACTGAGACTCAGACTCTTCATCGTCCTCACTGGGACTCAGCTCATACTCAGCATTCACAGAAACCTGCTGTGTTGTATGGACGTGATGCTTCACTGTCTCAGCTCCACACATCAACCAATGAGGATTTAGTCTCTGAGTCAATGACCTGTTTTTGTCCTTTTTCCGTCCTCACAGAAATTTAAAAAGAATATTTAACCAATCAGAAGTTTCCTCAGCTAAATGTGTCAGAGCTGATGTGTGTTGAGCTGCAGTTCCTCTAATGTCCAGTAGATGCTGCTGTGATCAGACTGTGACTGTCCTGAAGTCAACAGGAAAACACCCAACCTGTCTACAAACACACAGAGGACACGTGTTTTTGTGCGTCCTTCTTTCCGTCATTCAGTGTTTCCTGAACCTCTCTGTCCTGCAGCTCGTCTGACGCTGAGTCCCAGCAGCTCTCAGCTGTTCAGGGGACAGTCTGTCTCTCTGAGCTGTGAGGAGGACGACAGCTCAGCTGGATGGACACTGAAGAGGAACACAACCAATCGACAGCTGGTTGATTGTGGAGCTGGGTGGGGGAAACCAGCTGGTTCCTCCTGTACCATCAGCTACGTCGTCTCATTGGACAGTGGAGTTTACTGGTGTGAGTCCAGTGAGGGAGAAACCAGTAAGAGCATCAACATCACTGTCACTGGTAAGATCAGCCTGTGGAGTTAGTCTTGATGAAGCTGTGTGTAAATGGATGAAATGCTGTAGTTTGTCTCTGTGTTCAGATGGACCAGTGATCCTGCAGAGTCCTGTCCTCCCTGTGATGGACGGACATGATGTCTCTCTGCTCTGTAAAACACACAGCGCTCCCTCCGACCTCCCAGCTGATTTCTATAAAGACGGCTCCTTCATCAGGACCGAGCCCACGGGTCACATGACCATCCTCCGTGTTTCCAGGTCTGATGAAGGCTCCTACAGCTGTAAGGTCAGAGGTCATGGAGAGTCTCCACCCAGCTGGATCACTGTCACAGGTCAGGAGCTTCACTTTGACTTCACCACTCATTTCATCCACGTATTCACCTGACCAGGTGGGATTCTCTCTGCAGGTGCAGCCTCAGCCCCTGTGACCTCTGCCTCAGCCCCGCCCCTTAGCTCCGCCCCCCTCCAGCTTGTCCTCAGACTGCTCTGCCACCTGGTGGTGTTCTTTCCGTACTTCGTCTCCACCCTCCTCATGGTGTCTTTATATCGACACAGACCCACAGGTAACACTGAGTCACTGTCCTCACAGATCAATCAATCAGTGAAATATTCCTCAGCCTCTCTGTTGTTGCTGTATTTGATTCTGTTTATTAACTGAACATTTGAATCCTCTGACAGGAAGTGACCTCTGCGTCTCCATGGCAACAGCACCACCCACCCAGGCTGAGCAGGGTTCGGCTGAGGATGATGATGAGGTTGTGGTGGTCTCCACCCAGCATCACTTCAGACTCAGAGTCAGTGAGAAGATGAAATAATCAGCTGATCACAACATTTACAGCGTCCTGTCATTTGTTAAGGTTTCAATAAAGTTTAGTGTGTTTGAATCCTCCTGGAACAGAGTGAGACCTCTGTGTGCGTGCGTGCGTGCGTGTGTGTGTCTGTGTGTGTGTGTGTGTGTCTGTGTGTGTGTGTCCTCTGCTGCTCTTTGATCTCTTCACTCTCAGCAGCTGTAACTGTAAATGAACTGAGTCCATTTACTCTGCGTCAGTTTTCAGCTGTTTGTTCCACATTCATCTGTAACACAGTGATGTAACCTGATGGATCAGCTGACCTCAGTCTGTGGCGGAGGTTGTGTGTCTGTTGTGTGAAGCACAGACTGAGACATGTACCCTCAGTACAAACTGTCCCTCACCGTCCTTCCTCTGGACAGACGTCAACATGAGTTTGTGACATTGTCTTCACCGTCCCTCACAAGTTCATCCAGTCTGAATTCCCACTGTTACCAGTTCAACCATCAGCCTGAGGAGAGGATGATGATCTGAGTGCTGCAGGCTAACAGCTCCCCCTGCTGGTCCTCTGAGTCTCTCACTCAGAGTGAATCTGACTGCAGCAGGTTTCACTCACTTTGCTCCACAGTGTCGATAAAATGCTGAATATATTTGTTCACTGATGAAACCGTGATGAAACCGTGGGCTGATGAAACCACAGGAAACTTTCTGTCCCCTCAGCTGCTGAGCAGAGACCTGTCCGAGGACAGAGTACGAACTTTTCCATCAGAGCTGCAGGACAAAAGTCAGCTTCACCTCAGACAGAATCATGTTGTTCAATGTTTGAAGAAATCAACAGTTAAATGTCCATTTTCTTTTTGAATCTTCATTTTGACTGAGGGGGGACAGCAGAGACAGGTCAGGAAGTGAGGGACAGGTCCTCAGAGGGACAGAGGGCGTTCTGGGCGTGCTCTGTGACGCTGTCCTTTCCTGGGTCTTTGGATCTGAATTCAGTTTGTTCAGCTCAGTTTTCAGTCTCTTGTGTTTTTCCTCAGCTTCTCTCGTACAGTGTCAGCGTCTGTCGTCAGGTTTCTGGGACATTTTATTTCGTCACTCGTGTCTTACACAGTCACACTGTTTTAGTCAGAGGCCACTGTCTTTCTACTAAAAGGAGAGAAAACCACAGAGTCAGAGACGCAGAGGAAGAGGACGGGCTGTGCTCAGTGCCACTGAGACGGAATCCAAAGAGCTGATCACGAGTCAGTGAGCAGGACAATGAAGGACACGTCTCTGCAATGTCTGCTCTGTAAGTACAGAAGGACTTTCTGTTTTAACCTTTCACAGCTGCTGGGTCAAGAAGAACCGAGTCAGGCAGAGTCCAGGTCCAGAACCTGAGGACGAGCTTCAGGTCCAAAGACTGTGAGGTGGACGCTGAAGTTAAACCTCTGTTAGCATCGTCTCTGACTGTCCAGCTGCAGGACTCAGAGTCCACATGCAGGTCCTCAGGGTTAAACTGTGACCGTCCATTCTTCTGCTTTATGTCTCTGGCAGCAGAGTGAAGCTCCTACACAGAGCTACAGGCTGGAGTCAGAGCTCAGAGCTGATCCCAGGTCAGTGCTCTGATCAGTAACATAGATCCACAGGAGGCAGAGCAGACCTGGGTCTGATGAGGCTCATCACAATCAAACATCAGGCAGAGACCAGAGGAGAGAACATGTTAGAGACAGATCAGAGGTTTACTGTCCCCCAGGTCTGTGTGTGTCTCTGCTGTGTCTGTGCTGTGTGTCTGCTGTGTGTCTGCTGTGTCTCTGCTGTGTCTCTGTTGTGTGTCTGCTGTGTCTCTGCTGTGTGTCTGCTGTGTCTCTGTTGTGTGTCTGCTGTATCTCTGCTGTGTGTCTCTTGTGTCTCTGCTGTGTCTCTGCTGTGTGTCTGTTGTGTCTCTGCTGTGTCTCTGCTGTGTGTCTGTTGTGTCTCTGCTGTGTCTCTGCTGTGTCTCTGCTGTGTGTCTGTTATGTCTCTGTTGTGTGTCTGTTGTGTCTCTGCTGTGTGTCTGTTGTGTCTCTGCTGTGTCTCTGCTGTGTGTCTGTTGTGTCTCTGCTGTGTCTCTGCTGTGTGTCTGTTATGTCTCTGCTGTGTCTCTGCTGTGTGTCTGTTGTGTGTCTGTTATGTGTCTGTGTGTCTCTGCTGTGTCTCTGTTGTGTCTCTGCTGTGTCTCTGCTGTGTGTCTGCTGTGTCTCTGCTGTGTGTCTGTTGTGTCTCTGCTGTGTGTCTGTTGTGTCTCTGCTGTGTCTCTGCTGTGTGTCTGCTGTGTGTCTCTGCTGTGTCTCTGCTGTGTGTCTGCTGTGTCTCTGCTGTGTGTCTGCTGTGTGTCTGCTGTGTCTCTGCTGTGTCTTTGCTGTGTCTCTGCTGTGTCTCTGCTGTGTGTCTGCTGTGTGTCTCTGCTGTGTGTCTGCTGTGTCTCTGCTGTGTCTCTGCTGTGTGTCTGTTGTGTCTCTGCTGTGTCTCTGCTGTGTCTCTGCTGTGTGTCTGCTGTGTGTCTCTGCTGTGTGTCTGCTGTGTCTCTGCTGTGTGTCTGCTGTGTGTCTGCTGTGTCTCTGCTGTGTCTTTGCTGTGTGTCTGCTGTGTCTCACCTGTGTGTCTCTGTTGTGTGTCTGTGAAATGACCTGACACTGATCTTTGTGTTGTCGTCCCTCTGCAGCTCTGATCCCTCTGCTGTGCTGCTCCACACACCAAGGTCAGTGAACTGCCTCAGTCCCAGTATGAGACTCTGAGCTCAGCACATTAACATTATTAACATAATATTAAAAGGTTACAGCTCTGTTTCATGTTCCCCTGCAGCTCGTCTGACGCTGAGTCCCAGCAGCTCTCAGCTGTGAGGAGGACAGTCTGTCTCTCTGAGCTGTGAGGAGGACGACAGCTCAGCTGGATGGACACTGAGGAGGAACACAACCAAACGACAGAGGAGTCAGTGTGGTGGAGGAGAAGATGGGTGGGGAGAAGGAGCTGGTTCCTCCTGTAACATCAGCTACGTCGTCTCATTGGACAGTGGAGTTTACTGGTGTGAGTCCAGAGAGGGAGAAACCAGTAAGAGCATCAACATCACTGTCACTGGTAAGATCAGCCTGTGGAGTTAGTCTTGATGAAGCTGTGTGTAAATGGATGAAATGCTGTAGTTTGTCTCTGTGTTCAGATGGACCAGTGATCCTGCAGAGTCCTGTCCTCCCTGTGATGGACGGACATGATGTCTCTCTGCTCTGTAAAACACAGAGCGCTCCCTCCGACCTCCCAGCTGATTTCTATAAAGACGGCTCCTTCATCAGGACCGAGCCCACGGGTCACATGACCATCCTCCGTGTTTCCAGGTCTGATGAAGGCTCCTACAGCTGTAAGGTCAGGGGTCATGGAGAGTCTCCACCCAGCTGGATCACCGTCACAGGTCAGAGGTCAGAGGTCAAAGACTGTCAGTCTCTGTTTGATGTGTGATGTCATTGGACGGAGATGATGACATCACTCACAGATCTCAGATCAGATTGTTGGAACCAAACACATCATTCACCTTCATGTGTCTGATCTGAGGAATGATGTCGGACCATCAGACACATGAACACATGAACAATCAGCTGCAGCTTCTCAGGTTCATCTCACTTCTGTTTGTTCACTGTAGAGAAGAACACCACACCTGGACCTACAACCACCACACCTGGACCTACAACCACCACACCTGGACCTACAACCACCACACCTGGATCTACAACCACCACACCTGGACCTACAACCACCACACCTGGATCTACAACCACCACACCTGGTTCCTCCATACCTGGCCTCATTGTGCCTATTTCATCTGTCTGTGGTCTGCTTGTACTGGTGTTACTGGTTCTACTGGTTCTACTGGTGAGGAGATGTGTTCAGAGGAAACCTGAAGGTGAGACACAGTTTTTCAAAGCAGGTTTTGTTTTTACCTGTTAATAGAAGTTGTGTTAAACATGTTTGTTTGTTGTTTGTTGTACAGCTCAGGATCACTGCACTAAATCTGCTGCTTGTTTTATTTATTTCCTGTTTCAGCTGCAGTGAGTTTGTTTCAGTCACACGTCTCTGATCAGCTTTGTCTGATGAAAGTTTGCTTTTTCTTTTTGCTTCTTTTCAACTGATGAAGTGAAACAGGGAGAAGATGACATCAGAGATGACATCAGAGATGACATCAGAGATGACATCACATACAGTGACGTGAAAATATTGCATCACCAGCAACAGCCAATCAGACGGAGCAGAGGTAGCAGTTTGTTTTGTTCTCTGTGTGTGTGTGAGGACATTCTTACAGAGTGAGGACATTCTTACAGAGTGAGGACATCTTGTCCTGTCTCCACTTCTCTTGGTTTCAGAGTTAAAGTTGAATCAGATTTATCTCAGTGAGTCCTGAGATGTGATGCAGTTCTGTGAGCGTCTTCAGTCCCTGAGCTTTCACAGTGTATTCAGTCTGTGCACAGTGTGTGTTGGACTGTCTGTCCTGTGGTGAGTGTGTTAACAGAAGCTAACAGCTCTGTGGTCGTCCAGTTTTCTGTTTGTGATAAAAACTCTTCAGCTGCAGGTGGATGTGTCTCACTGCAGGACTGATATTACAACAAAGTCCACAGTTTGGATTTGACCTGGTCAGAGTCACAGTCTGTTTGCAGTGTGTGTGACTCCCTGACACGTTTGGCCTGTGGCAAACACATCAGGGTGTGTATTTTCATTGTGTGTATTTTCGTTGTGTGTGTTCTCTCTTGCAGAGACTGATCCTGCTGCAGTCTACTCAGGGGTGAAAACACCAGAGGACGTCAGTTATGGACAAATAGTCTTCAAAGACATGAAATCAGAGACCAGAGGTACGGCTGCTCTTCTTTGTCTCCATCATGGTCCAACACCGGGACAAGAGTCCACCGCCTCGTCCTGTGAGGCTCTGCTTTCAGCTCAGTGCTAACATGCAGTTTAGTCTGATACAGTCTCTCATGAGTGAATGAATCAGTGACTGGATTTTCCTTTGGTATCACCCAGTTTACATGATGAATATCTGAACAAACCAGAATCCTAATATATTGATTTATCAGAGAATTCATTGATTCATGTGTAAAGATTTTTAACTTTAGTGACATAAAAAGAAAACGAGGAGTTTTTTAATAAAAGTTTGATTTGAAGCAGGATCTGAGAGAGGAGGGCGAGTCAGGCCGAAGGCTCTGCTGTGTGTTCTCTGCAGCTCACACTGACCTCAGCTGATGGTTTCCTGATAGTGTGTAGATGGTGTGACAGTGTGTGACAGTGTGTGACAGTGTGTTTGTGTTTTGCTCTTTGTGGTGAAATATGTCATCGTCCAGTTTCCTGTTTCTGATCAGCATCTTCCTCTGAGCTCATTCACAGTCAAACTTTCTGACATTCAGGAAGTTTCAGGTTTTTCTGTCGAATTTGTTTAATAATCACATGAACTCACTCCTTTACTTTCCATATTTATTAACATTTCCATCCAGTTTAATCTCAGTATTTACATTAAAATGTCGCAGTGTGACGTGTTGATGAGTCGACATGTTCATCCTGTGACTCTGCAGGTTCAGTGATCTGTTGTGTAAGGTCACATGACTCTGCAGTAATGTGATGTGTATTTTCTCAGCAGTGAGAACAGAGGACGTCAGTGATGGACAAATCGTCATCAGACCAAAGGACACCAGAGGTAAAGCTGCTCTTCATGTTGGACACTCTCAGGCTAGCAGCCGTCGTGCTAAGCTAACCTGACACATCGCTGTCCCATGTTGGACACTCTTGATGAGACGAATGACCTGGTAAAGGATGTTAGGGATGTACCTGGACACGACACAGAGACAAAGAATCATCGTCTGTGAAGTCTGATTTCAGCTCATCCTGCAGACGTAGTTAGACTCAGCGTCTCCTACAACATGTGTGCTGTTGTTGTTTGTTGTTGTTGTTGTGTATTGAGTGTTGTTGTTCAATTACTGTCTCATTATTTCAACTGTGTTTTTATTCAGCGTGTCCATCAGAGCCAGAGACTGTCTACTCTTCACTGAGGTAGACCTGTCCACCTGCACACCTGTCCACCTCTCCACCTGCACACCTGTCCACCTGCACACCTGCGCGCCTGTCCACCTGTCCACCTGTCCGCTGCCATCCTCCTGCTGGCCTGTAACTGTGCACCACAGCCGCTCACACCAGACTTCATTCATTTTTTAAACAGTTTTACATGTTGTGTGTTTGTGCAGCAACAGACAAACAAATCAAAGTTAGTTAAAAAATGTTTTTCAGTGTAAAATCAGTGAAAAGAAAAAAACAACTTTAGTTCAAACACTGTTTGTTATTCTCAGAGTTTCAGGACGGTGAAACACCAACATGCTGCTTGTTGTGTCAGATTTGAACTTTAGCTGTTATTCATGCTTTTTGGTTCCTGCAGCACTGATCAATAAACTCTGGTCTCATTACTTGCGTTCCTCATGTGGTTCTGTGGGTTTCACGAAGCTGTGAGATGGAAAATGTCACGTGTGTCGTGTGGTTGTGGCTAACCCATCCACACCTCTCCATCCAGCATTCAACAGCGGCAGGTTATTAACAGCAGCAGCTCAGTTCAGTGGCTGGAAACTGAAAAACACAAAAAAGGAAGTGAAACAAAAATCTATTTTATAAAATGTTTCATGCAAAAGTTGTTCAGAGGACGTCTTCATCAGGTTTCCTGCTGATACTGAGTCAGACCCACAGACACACTCAGTCCACTCTGATGGAGCAGCTGTTACACACTGATGCTCCTTCCATCACAAATGATCTTTGGTTTAGTTCAGACGCACAAACCGACAATAGACAAGTTTTATTCTGTTGTAAAGTTAATCAGAAATTTAAAAACATTCAGATGTAAAATAAAATAAATCTTTGTTTAAAGCAGCTGCACGTGTTTTAAAACACTGATGGTGCCGTCTCCATGGCAACAGCAGCACCCACCCAGGTTGAGCAGGGGTCGGCTGAGGATGATGATGAGGTTGTGGGGTGGTCTCCACCCAGCATCACTCCAGAGTCAGAGTCAGTGAGAAGATGAAATAATCAGCTGATCACAACATTTACAGCGTCCTGTCATTTGTTAAGGTTTCAATAAAGTTTAGTGTGTTTGAATCCTCCTGGAACAGAGTGAGACCTGTGTGTGTGCGTGCAGCAGGTATGTGAAGAGCTCACACAAAAGGGGGGCGGAGTATGTGTTGCCCCGCCCCCTCATGGTCAGGTGCAGCCACAAACCAATTAGAATTAGACTCCCGCGCGGGAAAACTTTTAAAAGCTGTGTTTCCGCAGACGCTCGGTTTACACCTGCAGAGAAACCACGCAGAGCACCAGCACTCTGCCGGAGCTCAGTCCAGGCACCGGACATTTGTGTTCGGGGAAAGTTTTACCTTTTCCTTCAACGCGCCACAGCGCGCGACTGCCGAGCGTGTGACGTCAGACGCCAATGAAACCGCGTGGGTGCCGGACTGAAGTTAAACCCCGAACCTGACAGAGCCGGAGAGACCGAGACGGCGCAGACACCGGGTCCGGGTTCAGAAGGAGCTCGCTCAGGTCAGTGACGCCATCACCGTCATCACCGCCAGGTGAGCGCGTCTCCACGCTGGCTCACCTGGGCCTGTACCCAGGACATGCGGCTGTAACCCAGCTTCACTGACCCTAACCCTTAGAGGCAGATAACATCACTGCTCCATCATCAGAGCTCAGGTAGATCTGACTACAGCCACCTGAGTTTGACTGTTCACGGTGAGACAGGTGAGACAGGTGAGACAGGTGGAGTCTGGTTCTGAGCTGTAAATTAAAAACTAAACACGGTCCAGGCTTCAGTGCCTCGGTCCTCCAGAGGACTCTCCAGCTCAGGAGCCGGGCCTCGGTCATATGAAAAAACACAGTAGGAGTTAGCTTGGTGTAGCACACCAAGCTAACCCGTACTGTGTTAGCTAACCCGTACTGTGTTAGCTTGGTGTAGCGCACCTGTAAAAGGTGGCCCGCCGCCATAACCCTGAGAGCCCAGGCTTAAACCTGAAGTTATCCGGCTAACCACAGATACTGCCTCGGGTCTGGACTCAGACTAACTGACTCGTCTCTTTAACAGAGAAGCGGCTCCTCTGGGGAAGACGGCCGGAGGAGGACAGAGGCGTCGGATCGACCTCGTCCAGATTCACGTGGAGCTGAAACTAATCCAGACAGGTCAGTGACACCTGCTGAGGCAGCTACTAGTTAGCTTAAAGTTAGCATCATAATGAGAGCAGCCAGGTAGAGCTGGTCGGTGTCCAAACTCTCACACCGTCAAACCTCCACGTTAGCCCGGTGCACGTTATTACCGTGACCTGGGTTTCCGTTAAAATCTGTCGGTATTTTCTAACCCGCCGGTCAGAATGTCAGGTGGAAATATTCCCTACAAGCACAATCAGAATTTTGAGTCAAAGACATTACAGGTGAGGACCAGGCTGCAGCTACAGCCGCTCACAGACGCCACCAGTGCGCAACAAGACCCCGCCGCTTCTCCGTGATTCTGGAGGATCTCATCAGAGATTTCAGCCAAATCTACCGTGAGCGGGTAAACTGGCCCAGGTAGCTCCCGTGACAGGTAGCTCCTGTGACAGGTAGCTCCCGTGATGTCCGTCTGCAGTGTCAGCACAGAGAGGTGTCTCTGCAGATTTTCATTCAGCTGCTGCAGCCTGTGGACAGTTCACTGCAGCAAAGATGCATTAAAAAGCCTGAAACATGTCAAAGGATCTTTTAATATGAATTCATAGTTTTATTGTGTGAAAACGCACATAGCGAACTGACTTTTTATTTCCAGTTGGCAGCACGCGCGTTAGTAAACAGGTGTGAGCCAGTGCAGATGTTTTATCTGAGAATCCTTTCTTTATATTCCTGTTCACAGAGGGAATCAGCTGGCGGCCGAAACGTTTCAATACAAACACTCTGACACGCTCAGGCTCATAGATCCTGCTGATCATTTATCATTTTAAGCTCAATAAATTCAGATAATACAAAATAAAAACATTTGTACTTTGAAAAATGATGAACGTGAGGCTCGAGCATGAGGCTCGTGAGGCTCAGACGGTGTCAGCAGTCTGTCTGTGGCTGCACCGTTCACTGACTGAACGGACGGTCAGTGCGACCAGCCATCTCTCTCTCTCCCTCTCTCCCTCCCTCTCTCTCCCTCTCCCTCTCTCTCTCTCTCCCTCTCTCTCTCCCTCTCTCTCTCTCTTCCCGCGCTGTCACGTGAGGATGTGACGTTCATAAACTTTATCAAACGTCTCCAAAGTAAAACATATGTTATGATAAGTACTACTGCAGAAAGACTGGAAATTCACCCACACAGCATTAAATAAATGGGCGATTCTGCCAAAAGAGTGACATTTCTGTCCCCAGCATATTATTGTATATTAAATGTATAAACACAAGTAATAATATAATACAAATTATATTTTATTATTATACAAAACACCGTCCACATGAATCATTGTAGAAATTGTAAATATATATTTTTTAAATATTTTCAAAAGGCATCTAAAACACTGATACATAGCATTTCTTGCCTGTCCCCACAGCCAAACGCTACACTTTACCATAATGCATCATGAACAAAATCCTTCCAAAATCTTTTTTTTTTTTTTTTTTTTTTGCATTTAAGTGTGACTCCATATTCTATCTACACTTGTAAAACAAGTTTTACAAAAACGTCATTATATTTTGATTAAAATTCACATTTTAGTGCTGTCCCCAGGTTTTCAGTCATTGCTGTTACCCAAACACATTTCCCCCTCTGAAAATTTGGAACATTCCACCAGTGACAGGTTCTGCAGGAAGTCACATCATTTGGGTCTTCTGCAAGTCATGGGAAGACCAAAACTAAGTTATCTCATTTATTTTTCCTTAAATGTAATGATATATTGGCTGTGTCAGAGACAGTCAATCTAAAAACTCAGTCCTGTTACCTAAATTATCTCTAAGAAAATATTTGTTAATATCAAAAGTAAAATATTCGGTTAAATCTTAAGAATGTGCTCAAGCTACTAGCATAGATGCTAAGTGGCTAGATTTCACAAAATTGCTAATTTTATGCAAAAAACTCATTGCTGTTACCCTCAATGCTGTTACTCAAATAATTATTATTAATATTAATAATAATATTATTAATAATAATAATATTAATAATAAAAATAATAACAATAATAATAATAATAATAATAATAATAATAATAATAAATATTATGTTCTTCATGTAGCTCAGTAGTGCAATGGGTTTGACACAATAAACAGATAACACATACTCACATAACGCACTCACATACTCGTTCCTGTTACCAAATGTTTTTTTCTGATTATTCTGATTTTGTCATAAATATTAGTATTTTCATCATGTAACCAACCATTTCTTCTACATTAACTCTTTTTCTAAGGGAAAACAATTTATGTGGTTGATATTCTTTTAAACATTGTTTTAAAATGGCATTTGAGTTTTGGTAACAGCAGAGAAAAAAATGCAATTTTAATAAACTTTCAAAAGTTGCAATAAATTAAATAAAGTAGCCTGAGATTGACCAGTACTCATTTTGAATGAGTAAATGTGTATATTACTAAATTCTATATTGAAATGGAATGAAAAATGAAGTTTAATTTTGAAGAGTTACAACGAGCAAATTGCACTCTTTTGGCGGAATGACCCAAATGCTGTTTAATATTTAATCCATATCTCTTATAGGCTGTAAGCGCACTGCATTTTATACTGACGGTACTGAAACTGATACCGCTGCTGTTTATAAGACCCCGTGGTACCTGATTACAACCCCACTGTCAGGTGTGTTCACCTGGTTAGCTCAGGGTAACGTGGTGGAGTAGGTGCTCAGTAAAGAGAGACTGTGTGTGAGAGATAAAATACCACACACACACACCAACCAACATGAACTTCAGTCAGGAAAAGACCAAACCTGAAAACATCAGAGGCTCCAGACTGGAATCACACTAACTCTGTTTTCTTCTTCTTCTTTCAGGTAGATCTACGAAACTGTAAGTCCGCTTTTTCTTTATGCGGTTTGGATGTTCGCCAAACCGTCACTGCCCATCCACCATCCACTGTTTATTTTCCATCCTCATGCCCTTTTTGCTAATTCCATCCTCATGCCCCGTTTGTTATTTTTCATGTTCATGATGTTAATTTTCCATCTTCATGCCCCGTTTGCTAGTTCCGTCCTCATGCCCCGTTTCCTAGTTCCATCCTCATGCCCCGTTTGTTATTTTACATGTTCATGATGTTAATTTTCCATCCTCATGCCCCGTTTGCTAGTTCCATCCTCATGCCCCGTTTGTTATTTTTCATGTTCATGATGTTTATTTTCCATCCTCATGCCCTCTTTGCTAGTTTCATCCTTATGGCCTCTTTGCTAGTTCCATCCTCATGCCCCGTTTGTTATTTTTCATGTTCATGATGTTTATTTTCCATCCTCATACCCTCTTTGCTAGTTCCATCCTTATGCCCCGTTTGCTAGTTCCATCCTCATGCCCCGTTTGTTATTTTTCATGTTCATGCCCTCTTTCCTAGTTCCATCTTCATGCCCTTTTTGCTAGTTCCATCCTCATGCCCTGTTTGTTATTTTTCATGTTCATGATGTTTATTTTCCATCCTCATGCCCTCTTTGCTAGTTCCATCCTCATGCCCCGTTTGTTATTTTTCATGTTCATGATGTTTATTTTCCATTCTCATGCCCTCTTTGCTAGTTCCATCCTCATGCCCCGTTTGTTATTTTTCATGTTCATGATGTTTATTTTCCATCCTCATGCCCTCTTTGCTAGTTCCCTCCTCATCCCCTCTTTGCTAATTCCCTCCTCTTGCCCCGTTTGTTATTTTTCATGTTCATGCCCCATTTACTAGTTACATTCTCATGCCCTGTTTATTATTTTTCATGTTCATGATGTTTATTTTCCATCCTCATGCCCTCTTTGCTAGTTCCATCCTCATGCCCCGTTTGTTATTTTTCATGTTCATGCCCCATTTGCTAGTTCCATCCTCATGCCCCGTTTGTTATTTTTCATGTTCATACCCCATCTCTCCTAATGCTATGCTCTTCCATGACAGGTTTTCCTCAAGTTGTTTAACATGTCTAACATAACCACTCATTTTTCAGGAACATCTACATATCTATAGCTATTTAAAACAGGGCTTTGTAGTGTTTTTTACATGGCAGTCTATTAGACCTTTGGCAGTCCATTAGACCTTTGGCAGTCCATTAGACCTTTGGCAGTCCGTTAAACCTTTGGCAGTCCATTAGACCTTTGGCAGTCCGTCCGTTAGATCGTTGTCCGTCCGTTAGATCGTTGTCCGTCCGTCGTTCATCCATTTTGATGATTTCCTGCCAATTTACATCTGATGAAGACATTTTAATTTCTCCGTCCAAGTTTTCTCCACCTGTCCGCTCGTGATCATTTCATTTATTGTTCGTCCATTTTGATGATTTCCTGCCAATTTACATCTGATGAAGACATTTTAATTTCTCCGCCCAAGATGTCTCCACCTGTCATTTTGATGATTTCCTGCCAATTTACATCTGATGAAGACATTTTAATTTCTCCGCCCAAGATGTCTCCACCTGTCATTTTGATGATTTCCTGCAGATATACAAAGGTATGATCTGTCTCTGTTGGTGATGGGTTTTCTGTGGCCACCGTGCCATGAGGAGATTTCAGTTTCTCCAACATGGCCACCTCCACATCGTGCACACACTGTGTATTGTGTGGGAGGTCTCAGCTGGTGTGCCTTTCTTTCTGTCTGTCTTTTCGTGTCTCTCTATGTGAGTCTGTCTGTCTCTGTGTGGGTCTTTAACCTGTGAAGAAGACGAAGGCCGAGCTGGGCCGTGCTGGGCCGTGCTGGACCGAGTCCTCCCTGATAAAGGCGACGCCACCCCCACCTCTGCGCCATGTGATGGATCTCTGTGGATACTGGTATGTTCTGTCACATACATCATCCACTTCAGCTAAATCTGTCTGTGCGCTGTGTTTATGCTGATTGTTTTTCTTGTTTTTCAGACCCCCCAACACCAGGCAGGACAGTCAGGGACTCTGAGACCAGATCGGAGACTGTGAAGGACAGAGACTTTAGTAGTCTTACTAATTCCATCATACTCAGGTGATCTTCAGCTTAGATTGTCTTGGTGTAGTTTTCAGCCAGTCTCCGATGGACGGGGGGTGGGGTGTCATGTATGGGTGTAGTGGCCCGTTGTGGAATTCATGTCATTGTGCTTTGTGGATGAATAGTTGCAGGCTGCACGAGCCAGACGGTGACGGAGGCTGACGGAGGTTCAGAGGTTTCCTGTGCCAACGGAGGATTCAGTGTGGGACGCTGTGACCCAGAGACGCCGAGTCCCAGAGGAACCCAGTCCCAGAGACGTGTGAAGAAGACGAAGGCCGAGCTGGACCGTGCTGGACCGAGTCCTCCCTGATGAAGGCGACGCCACCCCCACCTCTGCACCATGTGATGGATCTCTGTGGATACTGGTATGTTCTGTCAGATACATCATCCACTTCAGCTAAACCTGTCTGTGCTCTGTGTTTATGCTCATTGATTTTCTTTTTCTGAGACAGATGTCCAACCTTAAGGAAGACTGGAATGTGTCCTGTGACCTGACCTGAGCTCACCAAACCCTGCACCCTGCTCTGACGTCCACACCTCACCTTTGGAAGTTCTGCTCTGCACGTTAGTCTGAGTTTCTGAACAGGTCTGTATGCAGGGTTCCAGCTGAGGGTCTGCCTGGACCGGGACGTCTCAGCTGGTCTGTGTGAGTCTGTGTGGCAAAACTTTATTTCAGGTGGATCTTCAAGTGAGTACATTTTTTTTTTTACTTTCCCTCCCTCCCTCTCCTTCTGTCCCTCCCTCTCCTTCTGTCCCTCCCTCTCCTTCTGTCCTTCCATGATCCATCCTTCCATCACACCTCTGTCCATCTGAGACTGGTTCCAGACTGCTGTGATAGTCCATCGGTAGCAGATTATGAATCCATGTAAAATCAGTTTTGGTTTCTGAGTTTGTTTCTTTTGTTAAGTAAAACCTTTCGTCTCCATGAGTCGGTTGTTTATTCTGCCTCGGACCTGTTAGGGATCAGTGAGTTGCATGTGAGTTTTATGGAGGGATGAAGCCTGGCCTGCTTTTATTATTATTATTATTAGAAACATCATGAGTTAATCTGAACTGTTACAACAATTTTAACAAGTCAAACTTAGAAAATGTGTAAGACAAAAGGAAAAACTTATTCAGTCTTTGGACGTAGTCTCTAAAACAGGAGTGGTTAGTTTTAAGGAAGAAAGAAAAACAAACAGAAGAGGCAGTAAGCATCATCAGGATTTCACTTTCCTGAACCTGATGAATCCAGTTCTGAAGTCCAGTCCAGGACTCAGACCCCACAGAGCCTCCCACTGTCAGATCCTTTTTAATTAAACCTTTCATTTTCATTTCATCATCTGTCTCTAGGCCTAAGACACAAAACTTGCTGAGGTGAGTGTGATTTATGGAGAGTCTGAACTGCATTTGGATGGTCAGAGCACACACACACACACACACACACACACACACACGCCACAAACACCACACAAACACCACACACACACACACATTCAGCTGTTTTGACATTGGCAGGTGTGTAGAGGTGAGACAGGTGACAGGTGTTTAGCCCGATGCAGCACCATCAGTGACTCCCCCTGTAGTGTCTCCAGTGGTAGTTATGTTTTTACCCCCCTCCCTCTGTGGCAGCTGGATTTTCCAGTGTCACTGTGAACACTTGTTTCCTCAGTTGCTTTCTGATGTCGTTGGACAACACGTCTCCAGGACTAGTTGTCTGAGAGACCGTGACCCTGCCTGTAGCCTGTGAACAGTTTGAAGCGATGTAGGAG
>NC_054416.1:485000-502500 GCF_017976425.1 Toxotes jaculatrix | reverse complement strand
CCCTGTAGTGTCTCCAGTGGTAGTTATGTTTTTACCCCCCTCCCTCTGTGGCAGCTGGATTTTCCAGTGTCACTGTGAACACTTGTTTCCTCAGTTGCTTTCTGATGTCGTTGGACAACACGTCTCCAGGACTAGTTGTCTGAGAGACCGTGGCCCTGCCTGTAGCCTGTGAACAGTTTGAAGCGATGTAGGAGACGAGGCCAGAGACGTTGACGTGTCCTGACAGAATCAGCAGCATTAGAAAATGTCTCCCCAGAATCACTTTCAGGATTCAATGAGCTCAGATTTCTGAAGACAACAGAGAACGAGGCCACACGAGTCGACTCACTTCATAAGAAGGCAAGGCTTTTCTCCTTCCCCTTCTTCTCTGTGTGTGACGAAGTCTGTGCTGGGATCAGTCATCGTTAGCTCTGCTGCTGGTTCTGTCTTAATCAGGGACTTTTCCTGGACCAGAGGCTCAGAGGGGTTTCAGGCAGTGGGACAGGTTCTTAGAGACGTCAGGACAAACTTAGCCCTGTGAGTTCAGTCTGCAGAGCCTGTGCGCCTCAGTCACGCAGTTTCCAAACCCAGACAAGGATCCCTCTGGCTTTGTGAATCAGCTGATGGTGGTGTGCTGCTGTCAGGATCCTGTTTTAGTTTTAGTTTTGTTTTTGTTAAGAGCAGCAGGTTCAAGCAGAGAGTGAATGTAGGAGAGGCTCCAGAATCAGAGGAGGAGCTGAGAGTCAGCAGCCAGGTGATCTCTGAGCCGAGAGTCAGCAGCCAGGTGATCTCTGAGCCGAGAGTCAGCAGCCAGGTGATCTCTGAGCTGAGAGTCAGCAGCCAGGTGATCTCTGAGCTGAGAGTCAGCAGCCAGGTGATCTCTGAGCCAGTCACAGCAGGAAGAGGCTCAGTGTCAGATCAGCAAGGATGGAAGGTTCCAGATAATGGCGTCTGTGTGTGTCTGTGTGTCTGTGTGTGTGTCTGTGTGTCTGTGTGTGTGTCTGTGTGTCTGTGTGTGTGGTCCCACCATTCAACTTGCAGTTCAGATGGACCATGAATCCACTTTGAGTCTTACAGGTTTCTGCTGTCACAGTTAGAACAGCCTCCCTCTTTAACCGTGTCCTTTACTGTGTAATGGACACAGTGGACCATCAGTCCATCACCAGCTGAGGAGCCTGTCAGTCCTCCAGCTCCTTAGATCAGTTATTCATCCAACTTATTCCTGTTTTTCAGGGAACTAAACTTATTTTTCAGACCCCCCAACACCAGGTAGGACAGTCAGGGACTCTGAGACCAGGTCGAAGACTGTGAAGGACAGAGACTTTAGTTGTCTAACTAATGACATCGTACTCAGGTGATCTTCAGCTTAGTTTGTCTTGGTGTAGTTTTCAGCCAGTCTCCGATGGACGGGGGGTGGGGTGTCATGTATGGGCGTAGTGGCCCCTCGTGGAATATATCTCATTGTATTTTGTGGATGAATAGTTGCAGGCTGCACGAGCCAGACGGTGACGGAGGCTGACGGAGGCTCAGAGGTTTCCTGTGCCACCAGAGGATTCAGCGTGGGACGCTGTGACCCAGAGACGCCGAGTCCCAGAGGAACCGAGTCCCGGAGGAACCGAGTCCCGGAGGAACCGAGTCCCGGAGGAGCCGAGTCCCGCAGGAACCGAGTCCCGCAGGAACCGAGTCCCAGAGACGTGTGAAGAAGACGAAGGCCGAGCTGGACCGTGCTGGACCGAGTCCTCCCTGATGAAGGCGACGCCACCCCCACCTCTGCACCATGTGATGGATCTCTGTGGATACTGGTATATTCTGTCAGATACATCATCCGCTTCAGCTAAACCTGTCTGTGCCCTGTGTTTATGCTCATTGATTTTCTTTTTCTGAGACAGATGTCCAACCTTAAGGAAGACTGGAATGTGTCCTGTGACCTGACCTGAGCTCACCAAACCCTGCACCCTGCTCTGAAGTCCACACCTCACCTTTGGAAGGACTTTTGTTTTTGTTTCCACTGATTTAAACACAAACATTGACCATTAATGACTCTGTGAACACTGAGAGGAGAAGTTCTACATTCACCACTGACATCTGTCTGAGGACAGAAGGATTTTAGATGTGTTGTAGTTGTATGTGTTGTCATGTTGGGTTTGCAGGCCACAGATTGTATGTTTGTTTTTGTTGTTTTTTTTTCATTGCTGAGAAATGTTGTGAATCCGTACTTGTAAAAAATAAATAGTTTCTGTTTTCAGATTTTGAGTTTTGATCTTTGGGTGTTGGACACAGAACTGTCTCCATGGAGTCAGAGAGTGTGAGGGACGTTTTCTAAACTGAACAAAGAACTGACCAAAGCAGAAAACAGGTGAAGGATTATTTTACAGGAGTATCTTTATTTTCCCTGACAGCCATCTTAGTTTAAAACCCTTTAATTAAATGTGTGTTGGTGTCTAACCTGATAACACCACATCTATCTCTCACATTATCAGTTTCCAGGCTTCACAGCTGTTAAACTAAGGGACCGTCCACATGGAGACAAGTTTTTTTTTATCGTGTGGACATTTCATCCACACGGAACTGGCTTTTTGAGCCTGGCACATATACTGCAGTGTTTTCAGTGGTGTCATGTGGACACACACATTTCCAGAGGCGATGCCAGAGTTTCATTCAAACTTTTATTCAAATGAAAAATAAATAGTTTTCATCTCCGTGTGGACAAGGCCTAAGAAACTAAAGCGTCAAAGCCACAACTGAAACTGGCTGTGACCTTTTCTTTATCCAAAACATTAAATACAGAGCAAAAAAAAAACAAGAATTATGTTAAAATAATGTGCTGCTCACTAGTCCAGCACCAGAGAAGAAGACTGGACGTGGACTGAGGAAGACCAGCAGCTGCGTGAGGACAGAAACGTCTCAGTGGACAAACTGGAGACGACGTTCAGCTTAAAAATGGTGCTCAGTGGTGACGCCAGCAGCAACAGCATCATCGTATTCTCCTTCCACTCCATCATCATCCTCACTGGCTGGGGGCATCGTCATGGAAACAGGCAGGGTCCTTCCTGCTGAGTCAAACAATCATTTCATGAATCGTCAGAGAAATTATTTCAAATCAACCTGGAGAAAGTTTCCTGAAATTATGATGATGATGATGATGATGATGGGGGACTGATTTGATTGATTGGTCCTTGGCAGGTTGTGATCAGTCGGTCGCCTCTTTGGTCCAGACCAGGTCTCATCAACTGTCAGATGGATTGTGATGATGTGGTTCAGATGTTCATGTTCCCCTCAGGATGAACCAGAACTCTGCTGAGCTTACAGAGCGTGGCTGTTTGACTCAGATTGTTACCTGTGGGTCTTCGTCGATATTCCGACGCCATGAGCAGCGTAGAGATAAAATACGGAGAGCACACCACGATGTAGCGGAGCGCTGTCAGCAGGGACGGGGTTGGTTCAGAGACCGGAGCGGAGTCCTGGGCGTCTGCGTCTGTCAAACACAGGCGTCAGATTTCCATGAACAGGCTCCACAAATATAAAATAACTGCAGCTGTCAGGAAAATAACAGCTGCCAACATGAAATCCTCCGTGTTTGACATGTAAAGCAGTGTTTAAAAAAAAAAGTAGAAGTAGAAACTGTTAGAGTTCAGACTCCCAGCACCTACACATGTTAAACCCGTCTCTGAGTGTGACTGCAGCACATGTATGTTATATGTTTGGTTAATTCATCAAAACAGACATGAGATCACATGGTACCTGAACTGCTGCCGTTTATTCAGACCACTAGGTGTCACTGTCACCCATCACCTCCACCATCAGGCGTCAGCTACCAAACTAAAATCACTCCACCTCTGAAACATAACTGCCTCCAAACCTGACCTCACCTGTGACAAACAGCCAGCTGGGTGGAGACTCTCCATGACCCCTGACCTTACAGCTGTAGACGCCTTCATCAGACCTGGAAACATGGCGGATGGTCATGTGACCCGTGGGCTCGGTCCTGATGAAGGAGCCATCTTTATAGAAATCAGCTGGGAGGTCGGAGGGAGCGTCCTTTGTTTTACAGAGCAGAGAGACATCATGTCCGTCCATCACAGGGAGGACAGGACTCTGCAGGATCACTGGTCCATCTGAACACAGAGACAAATGTTTGTGTGAACAATCTGTGGATCTGATGGTGAATGTAAGGTGATGATGTCACTGCGAGCGAAGGACTGACTGTGCTCTGTTAGCGATGGATTCACGAGTCGCTGGTGAAACTCAGATCTGATTGGATAACGAGCTGCGTGTTTCCCAGCTCAGATCCGGAAGTATCCGGACGACTCGTCTAATCCGTTCATCTCGCTCAGAGAAGCTCTCGGCTCTAAAACATCTGCAGACTGTCAGAGTAACTTTTTCAAGGTCTGCTGGGTGCAAGTGATTATGGGTAATGTTGTTTGTTTGTTTGTTTGTTTAAGCCTGTGAGGCACTGAGGGCTTTGCTAACAGCAGCGCTGCCTGTACCTGAGGCTACCTTTGCTAGGCTGGGGTGGTTGCGTTTCGTTGCTCCTACCGTACACAGTGATGTTGACAGAGTTGCTCCGGCGCTTTGAAGGTGACTCACACCAGTAAACAGCGCTGTCTCGCTGCTTGACTGTTTGGAGGACGCAGCCAGAGGACGTGGGCGTCCCCCACTCGTCTCCACAGCTGGACAGTTTGCCGCTGACGGTTGTGAACCGTTTGATGCGCCATCCACGAAAGCTGCTGTCGTCGCCACAGCTCAGGGACAGGTTCTCATACTCAGTCAGCTGAGACGAGTCAGGGGACGGCGTGAGAGAGGCCGGCTCAGAGTCCTCTGTGGACGGACAGACTTCCATTCAGTGCTGAAGCCAGAGATAACGTCCACAGAGTCCATGTCATGGCCCCAGAACCACACAACCCCCAACACAACAGCACACGTGTCCAGAGTCCTGCTAGTTTTAACTGTTCTGGATCTAATACAGACCAAAGAGTCATCAACAGAGAACTGAGAACAGAGAACAGGGTCGTTCTACCTGCTGATACGCTGAACATGTGTCTTTCATATTAGTCAGAGTTAGAATGAGCTCCTGCTGGTCTCTGCTTCACGAGCAGATAACATCTGTCCTCTAAGCAGTTTCAGTTTTGTCCACTGGCTCAGACCTGTTGAGTAAAGTTTAGTGACTTTGAATCTTTACCTCTCACCAGCAGCCAGCTGCTCGGAGACTGTCCAAGGCCGTGGACTGCACATCTGTAGACACCTTCATCAGACTTGGAAAAATTGTGAATGGTCATGTGACCTGTTCCCTTAGACCCAATAAAGATGTTGTCTTTGTAGAAATCAGCTGTGAGGTAGGAGGCGGAGTTTGATGTTTTACAGCGCAGAGTGACGTCGTCTCGCTCCGTCACAGGGAGGACGGGACTCTCCAGGATCACTGGTTCCACTGAGGACAGATGGAAAAAAGGTTTTACATCGTTCTTTAGTCGGTTACTTCAACCTTGTGCAACAGTGAGAGTCTGAGAGACCGTCTGAAAGTTCGTTAACCACATCTGCGATTACTGGAACGAGATGATGAAAAGATGAATATTTTCTGGACTGAGTTCATCTCCAGTCCACTGAGGACAGCTGAGACAAACAATGAGAACCTGCCGGCTCTGAAGTGGAGAGCACAGGTAGCCGTGCTAATGCTAATGCTAATATTCCAGGTGTGCAGAGAGGTTCATAATGAGAACATACTGTTACCATGGTAACTGTACAAACCAAACGAGACGAAAACTGAACAAAAAGGTCTTTGACCCTGATCACGTGTGTGTGTGTGTGTGTAGGTGTGTGTAGGTGTGTGTGTGTGTGTGTGTGGGTGTGCGTGTGTGTCTGTGTGTCTCCTCTTTAACCAGGTTCCTGTCTGAAAGCACAGCGGCGTCTGCAGCTGATGTTTCTGAGGTTCAGGGATTCTGCAGATGTGCCGTCGTAAGATTCACTTCCTCTGATCACTTCCTTTTAGAGCAGCGACTCCCCGTCGCTGAGCGGCGTCGCAGCCTGATCCCGGCTCAGCTTCAGAGTGTGGCTTGTGTAGCTGTTGTTGTGTATTTTTGCAGAATCTTACCGGTGACAGTGATGTTGACGGCGTCGCTGCTGCGTCTGTGTTTCGATTCACACCAGTACACCCCACTGCTGGGCTTCTTGACCGTCTCCATGACACAGGAAGTGGAAGCCTGGTCGCCCCAGCCCGACCCACACTGGGACAGCTCCAAACTGGGGACACATCACCTCAGTTTGTCATCGTTTACACATGTGGACGGACGTCGTTACTGCGGCACTTTTAAATTTCACTGTGATGTTTGGTTCATTCAGTGAGTTTTGGTGAAACCGTCACGTTAAAACGCGGCTCAGGACGCACGGACGCTTCAGTCATGATGCAGCGTCTTTAACCTGGTTCTGGTTCTGGTTCTGTTCAGACTCACATGCTGCAGCCCAGCGTCTACCTGCAAACAAACCTTCAGACCGATGGATGGTTTGGACCAATCGCAGCCGCGTGCTGTGGTAAACTCACCCTGTAGTGTATCTCCACACCGTCCACTCGCCGGAGCGGAAGTGTTCACAGCTCACACTGATCTGCTCATACTCAAAGTACTGAGACCTGTTGGGGACGACTGTCACAGAGGCTGAGAGGACGGAGGACATAAAGAAAGAGGGACAGGGACAGACCAGTGTCAAATAAAACAGCAGAGTTGACTGAGTAGTTATGTGTTCATCAGTTAATCCATTCATTTGTTTTCTGCTGCTTATCCAACCACACAGCTGAGATGTACCAACAGTAAAAATAAAGGGGACCGGGCCTGACTACTTCCTGGATGCTCTGTCTTACACGAGCTCCGTTAATGAATCGATCACCTTTGCGTTGCGTAGCGATGACGACTGAGACGTCGCCTCAGGTACATGTGATGGAGTAATGATGCAGGTGTGTAGAGGTGTGTGTACACGCATGTGGCGTGTGATGTGTGTGAAACTCACCACGACCGTGGGCAGATGTGTTGAACATCAGCAGCACTGAAACTGTCACAAACACCAACAAACGTTCACAAACTGTTAGAAGAATGAAGTGATTTCTGCTGATTCACTGATCAAAGGTAAATTAAAATCCGTCTCCAGTGTTTAAATTATTCTGTGATTATAATACGAAGTGTTAGACTTACAGATGAAGAGCCGCGCTGCCTTCATGCTGAGTGCAGACTGAAGTTTCACACTGACCGCCGTGTCACAGATGGAGCAACAACATCCTGTTCAACCACAGGGGCAGGGGCGGGGGCGGGGGGTGGAGGGGGGTAGAACCATAGATTTTTTATGGCTTAGTTTTGATTGATTATCTTTCTTTCCTTCTTTCTTTCTTTCTTTCAGTTTGAGACACAGGGAAACAGCCAGCGTTCACATCAGACTGAAATCTGCATCAAGCTTTTTGTTTCTCTCCTCAAAGATTTGATCTTAAAGTTGAAATTCTTTAAAAATCAGCTGCTCCATGTTATTCACTTTCTGCTTCTCATAAAACAACTGTTTGGTATTTCGGGGAAACTTCTTCTTCTTCTTCTCTTCTTCTTCTTCTGGAGCTACAGTCAGCAGCTAGTTAGCTTAGCTTAGCATAAATCTGGCCTAGCTGTAGGTGTAACAGTATTTTAGTAAACACTCGTGACTCTTTTGAAAGTGAGTTTCATTTCATTAAATGTCTGTAAATACGTTATAAACGTGTGTGAAGGATTTCATTTGTGCGATTTAGTTTTTTCCTTTTCTTTTTAAAAGTCGTCAGTAAATAATTGTTTTTATTTACATGGTTGTGATCAGGTGAACGTGGCTAAATTTAAGCTGAGTGTAGGAAGCTGCTGCTTTTTCTTCTTACTTTACTGACTCTTGGTCTCTGTTGCGGTTTTCTGTCGATGCCTGCAGTGAGATGTGAGGCGCAAAGAAGAAGAGACAAACAGGAAACGCCCACCGTCTCTGTGATAAAAGTGCAGAGACTTTATTACATCGTGTTGTTTCAGATGCATTTTCACAAAGTTCATCAAAAACTACAACAGCTGGAAGCATCAGCTGAAGCAGGAGCTTCCTGTTTCACTGTGAAAGTGAAAAGTTTTTAGTGAAACATAAACTTTGTGTTTGCTGCGTTCAGACTGTGGACGGAGTGACTGACTGTGGACGAGTCCATGCTCTGTCAGTCACACAGACGCTGAACGCTTTAATGATCTGTCACGTTTTATTTCATCAGACAGCAGAAAAAATTAAACAGTAATGGTGGAAAATACAAAGGTTTGGACACCGTCCACACTCAGGCCTGAGACATCAGATTAGCATGTAAGCTAAAGCCACTGCCACCCGGCCTGTTCTGCAGTCCACCGACACAACACACAGTCACAGAGTTACACAAACTAAAATAATGAATAATAACTGGAAGCTGATCCACGACCTCTGACCGATGCGTTCAGATTCAGACAGTTAGTGGATACTGTGCTCAGCAGGTTACAGCTATGACAGGAAACAGTCTGCAGAGAATATGAATCCAACATGTCTCTGAAGCAGAGTGGGTTTAGTGTTGACAGTAAATATCATGTTTTCATTTCAGTTTTTGGATCATTTTATCTTAAATTTGACTTTTTGTCATATAACATATAAAAACCTACTTCCTGTTTATGTTTCCCATGAAGAATCTTCATCTTACAAACAAATCAAAGTTTAACTCGCTGTAGTTTTCACAGACTCTTCACACAGATTCTATTTTGTTTCTATTTATAACTTTTTTCTGTTGGAAATAAGTTTTATAGTTACACAGACAAATGAAACAGGAAGTGATTTCTCATCCCATCAGTCATCCTGTCATCCTCTCACCCTCTCATCCTGTTAGCCACAGCAGCATTAGCACATCAGCAGCTGAACACTTTGTTAGTGACATTAGCTCGCACAAACTAGTATTAGCATAAAAGACATACAGTACATGTAAACACAGCGTATCTGCGTAGAGTGTACATAAACATAAAGAGAGCTGGAGGTTTCTTCAGTTTGTCCAATCAGAGGCCTCATAGCTTGCTTTCAAGGGTCACGTGATCTTTCTCTGGACCAATCCCGTTGCTGCTTGGACTCGAGGCTTCACCCTCTGTTTCATCTGCTGAGATAAAAGAAGAGTCAGTGAGTCGTTTGTGTTTATGGAGAACTACACCCGACCTCCATACATCAGAGGAGCAAACTGTGAACTGACCTTTGACCTGCCGGGCCAGGAGGCGGGGCCCTGCCAGCCCGATACCCAGCGCTCCAATGGGAGCCGTGGTCAGGATGGCTAACACGGCTAACGTTAGCACATCCAATCCAAACTTTATTAAGGTGTCGTCGCCCTCCTCCCTCGCCATGTCCAGGGCCTTGGAGCCGATAGCAGCCTGACACACAGACAAAGACATAAAGATGGTGAGGGTTTAGTCATCGTGTCAGACGTCACGTGTCAGGGAGCGTCGACAAGGTGAAGCTGAGGCCACTGATTCAACCCGGACCTGTGGCGTTTTGTTGGTTTCACTGGTTCTCGAGGTCGCTGGTGTGATTTACAGATTCATGAACAAGGTTCTAATTCTGGGTTCATTCTAATTCTGGTTCTCCATAAAGCGACTGAGTGAGAGTCGATGGCGAAGGTTCGTGTGGTCGTGGATGAGGTTCGTGTGGTCGTGGATGAGGTTCGTGTGGTCGTGGATGAGTTTCGCGTGGTCGTGGATGAGGTTCGCGTGGTCGTGGATGAGGTTCGCGTGGTCGTGGATGAGGTTCGTGTGGTCGTGGATGAGGTTCGTGTGGTCGTGCAGTGGTTCGTGTGGTCGTGGATGAGGTTCGTGTGGTCGTGGATGAGGTTCGTGTGGTCGTGCAGTGGTTCGTGTGGTCGTGGATGAGGTTCGTGTGGTCGTGGATGAGGTTCGTGTGGTCGTGCAGTGGTTCGTGTGGTCGTGGATGAGGTTTGTGTGGTCGTGGATGAGGTTCGTGTGGTCGTGGATGAGGTTCTGGGAGTCGTACGGCTGCAGTGAACACACCTGTACGGTGGCTTTAGGCAGCCAGGCCACAGCGATGAAGAGTTTCTCCTTCAGGCTGAATCCTCCGAAGTGAACCAGCAGGAAGGTGACGAGCAGACGGATCACCAGGCCGACACCGATACAGGCCAGACCCAGACCTGAGCACAGAGGCACCGACGGAGACTTTAAAAACTGGTTCTCAGGTGGTTGAGGTTTGTTCTGTTCTGTTGTTCTTACCAACGGTGCTGGGACTGAGGGTTGCTATGGTGATCTCTGCTCCAATCAGGCCAAACAGGAGAGGCTGGAAAACATCCCATGACCGTCCCACCATGGCGGCCACCGGGGCCTGGGTGTAAACACATCTGGATTTAATGTAAATGGTTGAAAGAGACGCTGATGTTTGATCCAGGTCACAGTGGTTCTAATGTGTTTTACCTTGTCGGTTTTCCAGCCCAGAGCAGCCAGGAAGGCCAGCACCAGTGTACAGAGACCACCAGCACCAGCAAAACCAATAACATGACTGAAGAAGACGGAAAACATGGACAGACCCAGTAACATGAGAGTCCTTCTCAGCACCAGGTCCTCCTGCAGGGAGACGGAGGAACTGCGTTAAAATAATATTTTCATTAAATTAGGTTTAGTTTTTAGTTTTTACTGATTCTTTTTTGTTTTTTGTAACTTAACTTTTTTTCCTTTAGATTGTAAATATACTGTTTTTCTGCAGTTTATCATTTTCTCCTGTTTTTGCTTGTGAGCTACCAAACTAGTGAATTTCCCCACTGTGGGATCAATAAAGTCTCATCTCATCTCATCTCATCTTCTCTTATTTCATAAAACTTAAGTATGAGACAGAGTCAGACCTGGTCTTTGCTGGGGAAGCAGCACAGGAACAGACCCAGGATCAGCCCAGCTATGATCCCTCCCACCACCTCCAGGAGACCCTTCAGTATGTTCATCCACGTAGAACCTGCAGGAACATCACAGACACATCACGTAGAACAGATGCAGCAGAACTGAACAGAGCAGAATGAAATCCAACGTCTCTGACCTGTGGAGAAGGCGATGCCCAGGCAGGTGGAGAAACCTGTGATGGCCAAAATATCATCAAAGCTCCCAGCAGCCATCAGCAGGGTGGGGATTCCCTGAACCACAGCAGAACATCACAGATCATCACTACATCATTACAGGGCAGTGATCCTGCAGGAGGTTCCTGAGGTTCTTTAAGTGCTTCCACTGCTTATTTATAAAGGTCACTCTGCCCTCTGGTGGCAGAGTGGAGAAGTTACAGGTGATAATTTACCTTCTCCACCCCGTAGCCCTCTCTCTGCAGGAGCAGCATCGAAGGGACGACGACTGCTGGAGACACAGCAGCCAGGACAAAACTGCACACACACAGAGAGACGCACACAGAGAGAGACACACACACAGAGACAGACACACACACACACACACAGAGACACACATACAGAGACAGACACACAGACACAGACACACAGAGAGAGAGACACACACAGGGTCAGTGTCAGGGTCAACATTTCCATAAATTTAGAACGTGTCTCTGTGTGTGTGTATGTGTGTGTGTGTGTGTGTCTCTGTGTGTGTGTATGTGTGTGTGTGTGTCTCTGTGTGTGTGTATGTGTGTGTGTGTCTCTCTCTGTGTGTGTCTGTGTGTGTGTGTGTGTGTGTTACCCCAGTATGAAGCCCCAGACCCAGGGCAGACCCAGCAGGAAGTGAGACACCACAGCAACGACGCAGGCCTCCACCACACAGGGGCCGATTGCAACACGCACACACACCGCCTTCAGACGACGCAACGCCTGCACACACACACACACATTTAAACCTGTGTAAGTACATCAGCATGGACAGTGTGTACAGTATGTTTTATGGTGTGTGTGTGTGTGTGTGTGTGTGTGTGTGTGTGTGTGTGTGTGAGTACTGAGGGGTCGAGGCCCAGCCCGGCTCTCGTCAGGATGATTGACAGGGCGATGTTCCTCAGAGCTGCTGACCAATGAGTGTTGATGAAGACGGCGTCTGTGATGTAGGGAACGTTACGCAACACCAGACCTGCCAGCAACATACCTGCACACACACACACACACACACGGACACACACACAATACATTGAGAGCAAACAGGTGTTCGGTGAGTCTGGACAGATCAGAGCAGATTGTTGGGTCGTACCAAGCAGCGGGGGGAAGGGGGGCAGCGTGGGCAGTTGGATCATTCCCACCAGTTTCCCTCCGAGCACGGAGCAGATGAAGAGGATGATGATGCCGAACAGGTTCCCTCCAGGTAAACACTCACTTCCTGTGATGGACCAAACAACACCGAACAGCAGAGCGAACAGACACACTGCACACGCACACACACACACACACACGCAGACACACACAGACACACACAGACACGCACACACACACACACAGACACACACACACACACACACACACACACACAGACACACACACACACACACACGCACACACACACACACACACAGACACACACAGTGAGAGGTGATGGTTACACACATCTGAGATTTGTCTCTGACCTGACAGAGTTTTATTCACTGGTTGATTGTAACACACAGACACACACACACACACACACACACACACAGACACACACACACAGTGAGCGTTACCTTTGGTGATGAACAGGCTGATCAGTCCCTGAGGTCGAGGACATTTGTCCTTCAGACTGATACAAGACGAACAACAGGAGGACGAGTCTGATGCTGCCGTCTCCATCTAAACACACAGACAGGTGTGAGAGGCAGGTACCTGAGCACCTGCACAAACCCACTGACTGCAGGCCAAAAGTATACGGACACGGAGAATCATCATACTTCAACATTCAGACAGGTCTCAGTGCAGAACTTCATTCAGAATCCTGCTGTTTTTAAGTTTCCTCCAGTCTCACAGAGATCAGTGAGAGGTGTGAGTCCATCCATGGTTCACTGCAGACACGAGCTAAATGTAGTGTGTGTGTGTGTGTCTGTGTCTGTGTGTGTGTGTGTGTGTGTGTGTCTGTGTGTGTTGTCGACCCCTCACCTCGCCGGTGTCGTCCCGGCGCTCCGTCTTCCTCTGCGGCAGGACGGTGATCTCTCTCTCCTCCTGACCGACCTGAACTTTACTCCCTCGCTTTACCACAGACATGTGTGTAAATTAGTCATGAGAGAGAGGGAGGGAGGGGGAGGGAGGGAGGGAGAGAGGGAGAGAGACACAGGCAGTGAATGAGGCGCTGCCCTTTGTCCTCCACAGCTAAACCCGTGTGTCTGCTGACATGTGTGTCAGGATCCTTCAGCCTCTGAGCTGCTCCACAGTGACATGTTTACAGTTTGGTTTGGATTGTTCTGGATCAGGTAATGATTTATAATGAGATCATTCAGATATTGATTAATCTGCTGATTATTTTCTCCATGAATCAACTGATTTATGGAGTGAGACGTTCATCACAGTCACCTGGAGCCTTCAGCCATCAGCTCAGGTAAATGAAGAAAGACGCTGGATCGTTGTGTCTGTTGTTGATTTATATTAAAAAAAATTCGGATTAGTGAAGTAAGTGATCAGGTAAACGTGCTGCGGCGAAACGTTTCCCTCTGAAACGTGATGAAGAACGAAATCCAGAGAAAATCAAACTGTATTTAACCACTGCACCTGAGATACTCCCTGTGTGTGTGTGTGTGTGTGTGTGTGTGTGTGTGTGTGTGTGTGCGCGTGTGTGTGTGTGTGTCTGTGTGTGTGTGTGTGTGTGTGTGTGTGTGTGTGTGTGTGTGTGTGTGTGTGTGTGTGTCTGTGTGTGTCTGTGTGTGTGTGTGCGTGTGTGTGCGTGTGTCTGTCTGTGTGTGTGCGTGTGTTCACATAAATCAACATGTTCATAAATGTTAACACTGAAGTTTTCACATGAACTAACAGGTGAAAGAGGAAATTCTCTCATTCCTTCATCTGATTGGTCGTAAAGACGGGACGCACCTGACACACACACACACACACACTCACACACACACACACACACACACACACACTTGTTTGAACATTCCTGCTCTTGTTTTTCCTGCACTCCTCCATTTGTTCTTCCTCTTTTCCATCCATCTCTCTCTCCGTCTCTCTGTCACAGATTTATTGTTTCATCACACTAATCATTAAACCAGCGGATTCACTCGCTCACCTCTCACACGTCCATGTAATGGAAAATGTGAAAACTTTCTCAGCTCTTTGTGTGTGTGTGTGTGTGTGTGTGTGTGTGTGTTTCAGGACTTTCAAATATAGTTTATGATTCACTTATCATTAGACTGTAAAACATAAAAAGACACACACACACACACACACACAACCAGCCAATCAAGACAGTGATTTAAATTTATCAGCCAATCACATCACTTGTTCAGAGTAACCACACACACACACACACACACACACACACACACACCAAACCCAGGACAGAATCAGGAAAACCGTCAGTGTTCCAGTCTCTGTATGAGACACCTGTCAGACACCTGTGTCCCAGGCTCTGAGCTCAGGTGGTTCAGTCTGATCCTCTGACACAGAAAATTCTCGCGTACACTGATGCTGCACAGGTAACGTGTTGTACTGCCTGACTGAATAAAGCCGGATCCTCAGACTTTGACGTGTTGATGATGTTAAAGTCTCAGAAAAGGTGAAAAACAGTCGTTACCTCAGTTTCTTTCTGCTTCTGTCCGTCGTCGCTCATCCGACAGTAACGCTTTGTGGCTTCTTCGTCCATCATCTGTAACACACACACACAGCCTCACCTATTAATACAACATGACTCAGCTATTCCCAGGACTTTTTTTTATTATTACAGATCTATGAAATAAAATGTTTCTGAAATTTGTTTATGAGCAAACAAAATAAAATTCCCAGTGATCAGTCAGGAAACTGCTTTACAGCTGCAGGTCACTGGAATCAGCTGATTTACCAACTTCACACTGACCTCTGGTCAGTTCTCTGCAGGAGAGTCTTACAGAATAATCTGGAAATTATTCAGACATGATGGATTTTAAACTTCCTGTAATTTCAGTACAATCATCGCTTTAATTCAACTGATGGAAAAGTTTCAGTAATAAATAAAAAACTTGGAGTTTTTTTTACACATTTGTCCAAAAATGCACCAAATTTCCATCAATGAAACTCAAACAGAACAAATCTGATAAATCCTCACAATCCAGTGCACACACACACACACACACTCACACAGACACACAGACACACAACAGTTCATCGCTTCATTTTCTGGAGTAAAAACATTTTATACACACTCACCTTTGGTTGGTAACGAGCTGTGTGTCTGCAACAAAGAGGAAAAGACGACTGACAAGTTAGTCACCGACCAGCAGCACGGGACGCTGTGTGTGTGTGTGAGTGTGAGTGTGTGTGTGTGTTAATAACAGTTGGTTTTAACTGTTGTGTTTGTCGCTCTACAAAATGACAGACATCACACACACAGTGTAAAGCCTGGCATTATGGGAACACAGGTCGCTGTGAATTGCATTAATACCAGGTTGTAACACACACACACACACACACGCAGCAGAGTTGCGTTCATGGTCGCCTGCAGACACAAACACGTCTTATTATCAGAGGGATAATAGCAGGTGTGTTGTCGGTGTGTGCGTACAGGTGTACGTGTGACAGCATCGTTCCACTCACACACCTGACGTTAACTCACGAGTGAGCAGCTGCTTCATTCAATTTAAAATCAAACTCTGTGAATTATTTTTAAAGATTCATTTCTTCAGTCGGAGTCGACGCACAGGACATTTAGCTTAGCTTAGCACAAACAGCTGAAGCAGAGGGAAACTGTTAGCATGTCTCCATCCAACACAAACACCAAATACACAAGTTCAAATATGTTACAGACACACAAGGTCCCGACCCGTCCCACACAGGACATGGGTCACATGACAGGGTCATCAGATGATCATCATTATGACTGTGATTCTTCAGACTGAGCTAAACATAAATATCTCCATCAGTTCTTCTTATTTGTGGAGCAGAGGAAGTGGAAACAGACAGTGAGTCACAGACACAGGCACAGACACACACACAGGCACAGACACACACACACACACACACACACACAGGCACACACACACACACAGGCACAGACACACACACAGGCACACACACACACAGGACAGAGTGAGTGTATAGTTTTATTGGTGGGATACAGGGTGATACAAACCAAATATTCACTGTGGACACAAACATCAGAGGCTACAGTCTGTTCACAGAGCATCTTCATCATCATCATCATCATTGTAACCATGTAACAGCTAAATCAGGAAGTGACATCAGAAACACGCACACAACCAAAATCACATACAAACACACACACACACACACACACACACAGCCCTGTGTGAGAAGCATGACATACAAAAAACTGTAGAAAAATACTCTTAAAAAACCAAACACACAAAACAACAACGACCACCTGGAATGTTCTGGATGTCAGAGTTTTTAGAAGCAAAAAAAAAAAAAATCGTCTCTCTATCAGACACACATACAGTACGACACTGTACAGGTAACAAGTTGTTTTTACTGCTAGGTTGAAGTACAGGCACTATAGAGTGAAGCATTGTGGGAAGTTGAGTGCTCGGCTGGTCTGTTTTAGCTAGCAGCTTTTAGAAGCTAAGCGCCTGAAGACTGGGACGTTTTAACGATGGTTAAAGGTTTGAACGAAGCTGAAGAAGCAGACGATCGATTAACGCAACACGTTAATAATGTGTTCGTCATCATGTGTTCATCATCATGTGTTCATTATCATGTGTTCATTACCATGTGTTCATTAGCATGTGCCTGCTGCTCCCACAACACTGGAAAATAAAAGAGAACTGACGGGGTGCTGAGATGATCCCGATCTGCTGAGTCACTGTTCAGATTGGATTTTATGGCCTTTCAAAATAAATGTCTGATGTTTGATCCTTTCCAGATGGATGAAAACAGCAGCTACAGCAGAGGACGGTTTAACGTCCCTGTGAAATGTGAGTGTGTGAGAATTCACTTCCAGCAACGTGATTGATCCAAACAATTTGAATTTAAATATCAGAAATTTCATTTCCTGTAAAAACCTAAGATTTAAACTGAGCAGAGTTCGAGGTAAATTCAGATTCACAGATGTCTCCGTGTTTAACTTTCAGCTGTTTAAAGTTACCTTTGATGTGTGGTAGGTTTTAAATCTAAGTTTGGAGTAATGTAAATAATAAGAATTAAACTTAGTGTGAAGTGAAAGTTTAATAGTGTGAATGTGACGTCTACTCGTTAACAACAGCTCTACTAGCTAACTGGTTAGCATCTATAACACTAGTTTATACTACTGCTCTTCCAGCAGTTAGCATCTGAAGGCTATCAGTATAGATATAGGCACAGGTGGAGGAACTGCAGGCGTGTTTGCCTGTTGATGACATCACTTCCTCCTGGAATGAAAGAGCTTGTGTGAGTGTGTGCGTGTCAGTCGGTCAGGTATGTGTGGATGTAGATCTGTTG
>NC_054416.1:472500-482500 GCF_017976425.1 Toxotes jaculatrix | reverse complement strand
TGTGTGCGTGTGTGTGCGCGTGTGTGTGTGTGTGTGTGCGTGTCCTACCACAGTCCCATTCATCTGAGCTGTCTGAGCAGTGTCTCTTTCCGTCGCACCACAGCGTCCGATGAACGCACTGATGGTTGTTGCAGGACAGCTCGTTATCTCTGCACGCCGCTGAGAAACATCCGGAAACTGATTAACACTCAGCAGGTTTGTCACATGACAACAGAAACTGATGATGATAAACAGCGAGTCTCACAGCAGTTGGCCTCGTCCACCAGCAGGGGGCAGTCTGGGAACCCATCACAGATCATGCTGGACTGAATGCACACCTTACTGCCGGGACACTCCCACAGAGCGCGCTCAGAACAGCCTGACGGGGACGGACAGGTGGCGTCAGCGTGCTGACGTGGAGAGGGACTCTTATTTTGAAATGTGTGTGTGTCTCACCACAGTTGTCCTCGTCGCTGTGGTCGTCACAGTCCAGGTGTCCGTCACAGCGTTTGGACGCCAGGACGCAGCGGCCCGACCGACACTTGAAGTGGCTGGGTGAGCACTCTGTCGCCATGGAAACGCATCAACAACAACAACAGGAGGATAAAATCGAAATGTGAGTGAAAAAGTTTTTATTTTCCATGAGAGGGACAAAGTTTTCAGGACAGAAGACGTTTACCGTCCACGCCGGCCTCCGGCAGCAGGCAGGTGCTGTTACCCCCGTCCTCCGGAAACTGGCCGCAGTCCGAGTCCTCGGGCCACTGCAGACCCACAATGCCGAGCACCGACTCACACTTCTCCTTCGCCGTACGACACAGAGACCTGCGGGCGAGACGCACGAGGACAGAGCGAGACAGAGGGGGGACAGAGGGGAGACAGGGACAGGTGTTTAAAGCCTGCAGGTGTGACGCTGCCTCTGACTGACCTGCAGGTTGACTGACTGACCTGCAGGGCGGCACCCTCTGCAGGCTGACCGGGTCACACTTCGGTACCAGCAGGGTGCAGGCGTAGAACATGAGGTACTGGTAGCAGCCGGTCTGGACCAGGGCGGGGAACAGCGAGGACTCCCAGGACACGGAGCTCTCCCTCTGGGACAGGTGACCCAGGTAGTTGGGGTAGCTGGTCAGGTTGTAGGGCAGGTTCATGCACAGCTCCAGGGTGATGGGCTCGCAGCGAGCTGGGACACACAGAGACAGAGTCAGGACCGGGTCCAACCACCAGAGGGAGACGTTTCTGTTCAGCAGCAGCATCCTGATGATCGCTCAGAGCTTTGTCCTCATCTGTGTCTCCGTTTGGTCACAGAGGTCTACAGAGAGTGGACACACACTTTGTCCTGACCTGCAGTGTGCAGGTGGACTCACACACCTGAGCAAACATTCGTTCATCCATTTAAAATGAAATTTGATCTGAGAAACGTGAACAGAGTGACGACTCACTGCAGCTGCTGCTGTTGTTTCGGGGGTCGCAGGCGGCGCTGGTGCTGCCCCCCGCACACACAGACGGACAGGAAGTGGAGATACAGCTCGGCTGACCGGGAACACACACACCCGGGGCTGGAGAATACACACACACACACACAGATGACTGTAAGAATAAAGAGACAGAGACGGGTGAAGAGATGTGACGCAGACAGACGTCTCACTCTGCTCTCGGCTGCAGTGCTCCTCATCGCTGCCGTCTTTACAGTCGTCCTCTCCGTCACAGCGAAACGCAGAAGGAATGCACTGACCGTTCCTGCACTCCAGCAGACCCTGACTCTTACAGGCTGCACACACACACACACACACACACACACACAGAGTCACTTTAACATGTGACAGACATGTCTCTGATTGGTCAGACCCGTCAGGACTCGTCACAGCTTGATGTGGAGACTCACAGCAGTTCAGCTCGTCGCTTTTGTCCAAACAGTCGTGGTCTCCGTCACACAGCCAGTCTCTGGACACACAGCGACCGTCGCCACAGCGATGCTCACGAGCCAGATCACACACTGACAACACACACACACACAGTAACACACACACACACAATCCAGATGTACAAACATTAGAAAGAGATCAGATGCTCAGTGATCTGTAACAAACCTGTCAGTGTTTTCTTTATTGTCAACTCATGCACTGTTATAAAGATTACAGCTGTTAACCTGAGCTAACCTGGTTAACCAGGTTAATCAGAGTCAGGTGTTACTGCCCGTGTGCTGGTCTCTGTCTCTGAGGTCAACAAAATAAAAGCACAAGCTCTGTGTTCAGAGCAGATTCACAGCTGAGACACAGGAAGCCCCGCCCCTGCATGACACTGTGTGTGTGTGTGTGTGTGTGTTGGCAGAGGGACAGGTGGTGGATTCCCTGACTCACACTCTCTGTCTGAACCCACCAAACTGCGTCACTGAAAGTGTGTGTTACTGTGTGTGTGTGTGTGTTACTGTGTGTGTGTGTGTGTTACTGTGTGTGTGTGTGTGTGTGTGTGTGTGTGTGTGTTACTGTGTGTGTGTGTGTGTGTTACTGTGTGTGTGTGTGTATTACTGTGTGTGTGTGTGTATTACTGTGTGTGTGTGTGTGTTACTGTGTGTGTGTGTGTGTTACTGTGTGTGTGTGTGTATTACTGTGTGTGTGTGTGTGTTACTGTGTGTGTGTGTCCTCTCTCACCACAGCTGAGTTCGTCGCTCAGGTCTCCACAGTCGTCATATCCGTCACAGAGCAGAGCGGGCGAGAGACAGCGGCCAGTGTTACAGCGGACCTGTCCATCTGCACAGACTGAGACAGACAGATGTCCTCTGTGTGCCGGAGTGTTTCTGCTGCAGCACATTTACCTGACAGCTTTACTTCATACAGTACTTCCTGGTTTCAGTCACATGGCTCCAGGTCACATGTCCAGCGTCCTGTGACCTGATGACCTGGTTTAACAGCAGAGACACAAACGGGTCTCTGGTGTTAAACCAGGACACAGTGAACTGAATCTGAGTTCTGAGCTTTTAGACCAAATGATTAATCGATCGATCGATCATGAAAATGATTGGCAGATGTTATTTGCTCTCTCTCTCTTTCTCCTCTTTGTTTCTTTCATTCTTTCTTCTTTCTCACATCGTTTGTTTGACTTTTATGGCAGTGAACATCGTAAAGAGACGAGGTGAGACAGAGGGCGAGAGACAAAGAGAAAACCCTCTCTCTCTCTCTCTGTACATTCCACAGGCCTCAGCCTCTGTCTCTTTAAGTCGCCATGACGACCACGTCTCCGTCTCACACACGAAAAACACACTGCTGTCGTCCAATCAGTCACCTGCAAACCCGTCACCACGGCAACGAGCTGAAGACTCTCCCTGCTATTTACACTGACCACAGTACAGAGAGTGTGTGTGTGCGTGCGTATGTGTTTGTGTGTGTGTGCGTGCGTGTGTGTGTGCGTGTGTGTGTGTCTCACCACAATGTGTTTCGTCGCTCCAGTCGTCACAGTCATTGTAGCCATTACACACCAGTTTCTGGGGGATGCAAATCCCTGTCGCACACAGGAAGTGGTCCTTACCACCACACACAGCTGCCAACCAATCAGAGAGAGGGTATAGCAGTGATGTCATCATAACACCTGATCAGTTTCAAGTTTCAAAGACCAACGTGTGTGTGTGTGTTTACTCACATGGTTTCCCTTTGATCTGTCGTGGAGTGTAACAGGCAGGAGGGGCGGGGCCTGTTGTTGCCGTGGGCGACGTCGACGATGATGGTGGCGAAGTTGAGGTGATGTTGCTGAACTGAGAACAGCGCAGGAAGTCGGGCCAGGAGGCGTTGAACATCTGGAGGACGGGTTCACAACCTTCCCTCGCCGCCTCGCAGAACGAGGCGCAGGGCAGCACGACCCGTCTGCACACACACACACACACGAACGCACACACACACAGAAAAACTATGATTCCCATATGCCTCCTGTCAGAGGTCAGAGGTCATAAAGAGGTGAGTGTGTGTGTGTGTGTGTGTGTGTGTGTGTTCTAATTTAAGAGTGTGTGAGGCTGTTATTCTTAGCCAAGAGTTTCAACACACACACACACACACACACACACACACACTTGCTGTCCCACTTATAGTCTGAACAGCTGAGATTAATGTGGAGCAACAGAGTAGTTGGTGTGTGTGTGTGTGTGTTTTCTAACTTCTAACTTTCTAAAGTGACACCATTGTTGTGTGTGGACCTGCTGTGTCGGCAGGTGTTGTGTTGTGTTACCTGTTGTGCGCGCCGTCGGCGGCGACGCACTCGGGCAGCGCCAGCGAGCAGCCGAACAGCATGATGTGTCTGTAGCAGGAGAGTCTGCTGAGGTAGCTGAAGAACCTGCGACACACACGTCAGGGTTCAGCTCCCTGCACAGCACGGACACTTCACAGGTGTGTGTCTGTCTGTGTGGATGCGGTTACCTTAGCAACATGTCAACCTCTGAGCTCTTCACCACGGCGACGGAGGAGGACAGCCATGTTTGATTGTAGGGCAACATGTGACACTGAGGCTCCAGGATCAGCTGACAGCTGCCTGCACAGAGACAGGAAGTCAGCTGACACGTCGATGATGCCGTTTGACCTCAGCGCTGCGTCCCTCACACGCGTCCCGCGTCATCACTTATCACTCTGCGGTTTATACCTGCTACAGGTTATTTAAGACCTGGCCGTCCAGCGTCCAATCAGAGGACAGGACAGACTGAAGCTCATTAGCATTCACCTCAACTACACATTAATACTGAGAGAGAGAGACACTGAAGGACAGTGGAGGAACAGAGACACAGAGACGAGGGGAATTTTAAAATAGAAAGTGAATGAACAATTTATCATCACACACACACACACACACAGACACACACACACACACACACACACAGACACACACACACACACACACACACACACACACCGTCCTTCAGTAGAGCAGAGGACAGCAGATCTGAATTCAGCTCAGAGACTCTGTGTCTTCGTACTCGTCCGTCCTGCATCAACAGAGACTAATAAGATTTTAGTGTTTGACAGAAAAGGACAGAGACAGAGTGACACAGCAGGAAGGAGGGACACCGCACGCAGCTGGGATCTGTAGTTCTTCAGGACGTAGCAGCTGGAATGTGAAACACCAACATCATCTTCATCAACATACAGACTCAGCCAATCAGAGAGCAGCTTGCCGTCCCTGAGGATGGACCATGAACGCCACTCAGCTTCACAGAGCAGGTGATACCTGTGTCAGGTGCTGGGGTGGTGCGGATCGGCCAGGCGGTGCTCATTGTCACAGAGGTCAGCCAATCAGGAGGCTTTGTGTAGGGCTGGGTGGGTGGGGCTTGCGAGGAGGAAGGGGGAAGGACGCTGGTGATGGCGGCAGGTGTGCTCTCACTGTGGTTTTGTAGCAAAGACGTGACGCTTCCTGCCTCAAAAGAGGGGGAGGGCATTGTGCTGTTGCCGTGGTAACCAGGGTCGCTGTCGGCAATGGGCTCAGGGGAGGGCAGGGGGCTGGAGTCCGAAAGGCTGCCGCCGAATATACCTGAGGAAAAACACAGGTAAGACACACCTTCGTCAGAGCGCGATGATTAATTAATACCCTCAGCCAATCACAGCACGGGTCTGAAACAGCTGAGCCAATCACAGCGAAGCATGGCGACAACAGTGTGTGTGTGTGATACAGCACACACACAGACGCACACACACAGCCTGTGTATGACTGTGTTCACTGGGAAATCTCTGAATAGTGTCAGGGTGATGTTGTTACCATGGTGACGCAGACAGACCGATCTATTTACATCTCACCTGGCTCTCTCTCACACACACATTCTTGTCTTCCTATGTTTGTGGGGACACACACAGGATATAATCCAGGCCCTGAACCTCACACACACACACACACACAGACACACAGAGTTCATGTCAAATGTAAAAACAAAGTGACGTATCTTTAGTGAGTCACCTTTCACACACAGTGAGTCCAACTCTGTCCAACTCTGTCCAACTCTGTCCAACGTCACGGCAGTGTTAAAACTCCTCCGTCTCCCACTGACTCTACTGTTTTTAAGCTGAAGTGTTGGATATTTGATCTCATGTATATTTAAACCGAGGGGGGGGCCACAGGGTCTGAGCCCCCGATCTAACGTGTGCTGTGAATCGTCCTGGTGTGAGTCTCAGTGACGTGGAGGTGATGTTCGTACATGAAACCTCCACCGTCCAGACTTTTATATCAAATTTATTTATTTATATGTAAAGAAAAACTGAACGTCTTCAACAAGAGGAAAGAAGTCTGTGTGTGTAATGAGCCGTAGACAAGAAAACAGAAAAACAGCTGCAGAGAAGAGAAAAGATGAAAGAGAAGAAGAAGAAGAGGAGGAGGAAGAAGAGGAGCTCTCACTGTGATGGAAAATTCTACATTTTGTCTTTTTTGTAAATAAAAAAACTTTATTTCTTCAGATTTAAAAGATGGAAAGAAACAAAAGAAAGAATAAAAGAGGAGGTGAAGAGGAGCAGACATAAAGAGAAGATGGACGGGAATAAAAAGAGGAGGGTGAAAAGAAGAAGAAAGGAGAGAGTGATAAAAAGAGGAGGAGAAGCTCCGGATGAACAGATGCTGCTCTTTTACTACCTGTTTGACATTCTTCCTGTCGGAATGTTTGAGACTGTGACTCCATTTCTGATTGGCTGAGGGACTCCCCGCTGTCATGGCGACAAGAGGAAGCACGACACACATGCACACACACACACGTATGCTGTAATTAACACGCCTGTGAATTAATTAGAGAACACGACTGTGTGTCATCTCTCCTCCTACACACTGTCCTCTCTCAGTCTGTTCTCATCCCTCCATCCTTTCCCTCCTTCCACTCGTCCTTCCTGATCTGATGTTTTCAGGGGGCGTTTGTTTTCACTGCCCAGACAGCTGAAGTGTCCGTTGGACAGATGATGACAGAGACGCCTGAACGTCCACAGACACACTGAAACGCTTTTTCTCATCTTTCTAAATGTTGGACACAAACTGAGTCCTTCAGTCCGAGGACGAGTCTTTAACCCCCAAAGGTTCACAGTCCATATACAAAGACAGGTGGTGTCATGTGATTTAACAACGCTGTGATCTCACTGATGACAGAAACGTCACAGGTTCGAGCTCCGCGTCACAGTTTGTCCACTGCAAACAGGAAGATTTTACACAGGAACAGCAACAGCTTAAAGTCTCAGAGACTTAGCTTAGGACTCAGTGTCCATTCTGTCCTCACACAGACAGACACAGCCGAGCACGTAAAGGCCACAGGCCCGGGGACAGCCCACCAATCAGAGACACAAACAAACAGCACAGCTGGAAACAAACTGGCCTTTCTGTCTCTGATCCATGTGACAGCACGTAAAGTTAGAAAAGACTCCGACGACACAACGCAGATAAAAACAGAACAACAGGTGGTGTAAAATGCTCCGCCCACTCTTTACACATCCAACTCACACTTCTTCAAATCCAGGGTCCGTATGAGGACGTTTGGTTTGTGTTCACAGGTACGTTTGTTTGTTTGTTTGTTTGTTTAGCTGCTAAATATGGACACAGCTGTCCTCCTCAACAACCCAGTAACAGTGTGTGTGTGTGTGTGTGTGTGTGTGTGTGTGTGTGTGTGTCTGTACCAGTGAAGGCCAGGACCAGCAGCAGCAGGGCGGCCAGCAGGCTCACAGTGGGAATCAGGATGTAGAGGAGAAGACGAAGGTGATTGGTGGATCCCAGCTTCTGAGGAAACGCCTCCCCGCCCATCCCCGTCTCCGGTCCTCGAGCCGGAGTCTGGAGGACACATGGAGACGAGTTCAGTGTCATCGCACAGAAAAGCATCTGAATCCAGGTGATCAGAGGAGACACGGAGGGCGGGACAGTCCACACTGACCCTTTAAGTCCGGTTTAAGCTCCCTGCCCCCCCCTCGCCCCCCCCCCCCCCACAGTTATTTTTACCCAGTGAAGGTGTGTGTGTGTGTGTGTGTCTGTGTGTCTGTGTGTGTGTCTGAGTGTGTGTGTGTCTGTGTGTGTGTGTCTGTGTGTGTGTCTGAGTGTGTGTGTGTGTGTGTCTGTGTGTGTGTGTGGGGGGGGGTCTCTGTCCTCTCAGAGTTTCCACTGAACACGTTAAAGTTATTTTTGAAGTGAAGTGACGACGAGCCGACACTCGACACCACGCAGCGACCCCGCTGCTCTAAATACTGCTCGCTCCACCTCCCTCTCTCTCTCTCTCTCTCCCACTGTCTCTGGATCTCAGTCTGTTCAATACATTGATTGATTGATTGATTGATTGATTGATTGATTGTCTCCCTCCCCTCTACATATTGATCCGTGCTGCATGAACAGGCAGATGTTATAAAGCTGGATGATTCATTCAGTTTAACTTGTTTCCTAAACCTTTGGCTTCCAGATGCAAACTGATGTTAACTGTGTTTATATTCTGACTCCACCCATCAGCAGCAGCAGCTGGACAGATGTTTGAACTAATGATTACTCTCCTCTGAGTAAAGCTGCAGTTTAATCTGCTGCTGATTTTCTGGATTAATCCAGTGATTCATATTTTTTGATCCATACCATAATTTACATATAAAATAACACGTTATAATAACCTGAGCAGAGTCTCAGGCAGGTGAACACATGAACACATGACATCATTCAGGCATTTATCACTGTGTTCTGACAATTTACACACAAAACCAATAAATGATGATGAACTGATGCTGGAAACACAACTGAGAAAGTTTAAATGAAACAAAAACCGTTTGACTGGAAAACAGAATGTTTCACTGGACAAACATGAACTGACAATTATCTTTTGATTATTAGAGACGAAGACGTCCCATCAGGGTTTAGGAGCAGTGAGAGTTCAGACCTCAAAGCGAGGACGTTCCTCCTGCTCCTCAGCTTCCAGACCTGATTTTAATGTTCAGGGTCACAAATGATCAGTTTTTCATTGATCACGTAAAAAATCTGCTTCAGTCAAAACAACCACCTCAAAATCTGAATTTAATGAATGAACACTGCTCAGTGTTTCCTCAGACTGTTTCTCCTCTGATCAGCTGTCAGAAACCGCAACAATGAGCTGATCAATCATTTAGTCGATTGACACTTTAAATGACTGAATAATCACTGGAGTCGTTTTTCCGTTGAATGTTAGAGAGAAAACAACCAGCAGATAAACAACCAGCAAATAAACAACCAGCAAATAAACAACCAGCAGATAAACAACCAGCAAATAAACAACCAGCAAATAAACAACCAGCAGATAAACAACCAGCAGATAAACAACCAGCAGATAAACAACCAGCAAATAAACAACCAGCAGATAAACAATCAGCAGATTAATGAGCTGTTTGCTCCAGAGAAGCAGGATGAGGATGAAGAGTCTTATTAAATCTTTAATCACTGAGCTGAAACTACATCTGCTAAACTGAGACAAACATCAGGACAGGACACAGAGAAGAGACAGAGTCAGAGGACACAGCAGTAAAACCAAGGACAGCAGCAGAGACAGAGCCTGACAGACAAACCGCGGGGAAAACTCAGCCACGCACTCACCGCCTCAGCTCCCGCTCCGCTGAAGGTGACACGCGGGCAGGTCTCCCGCCGCGCGGACAACATGACCTGCTGCTGCCCGCCGCTGAGCGCGAGACCATCCCTCTGTCTGCTGCCCGCGAGCTGCTCCGGTAACTAACCGAGCACGAGACTCGCTGGCTCCGCCCCCTCTCTCTCCCCCTCCCCCGTTCACTGCCAGTGTCGCTCTGCCTCTCTCTCTCTCTCTCTCGCTCTCTCTCTCTCTCTCTAACACACAGAGCGCAGGTTGTCTGCACGTGATGAAGCCACAACATGGGATTAAACACACACACACACACACATACACACTTCACAGTCAGGTGCATGCCGGGACATGAGCCTCGTGCCTCTGTGCCTTAAATCCCAAAACACTCAGTCACACACACTTCAGCTGTGTGTGTGTGTGTGTGTGTGTGTGTGTGTGTGCGCAGTCTGAACAGTGAACTTACCTTTAACAACTAATTAGTAAATAAGTAAATAAGTT
>NC_054416.1:452500-465000 GCF_017976425.1 Toxotes jaculatrix | reverse complement strand
GGTGTGCGTTACCTTGGTGACAGACGGAGGGACACTTGTGGTTTCGACACCCCAAAGTCCGACCACAGTTCTGATCACAGGGGGGGCAGTTACCAGGGCAACACTGAAACACAAGGCATGGTGGGAAACAGTTTGAATCGGAGGGCGATGTGCGTGTTGACAGAGCGTGTCCTCAAACACACGTGTCCCTGCTGACGCTCTCTGAGCTCTGCGGTGAAGTTTAGGTTCTGACATTTAAACAGAGTGAAACGAATGTCGTGCAGTGATCGAGTGGACGGACCTGAGGACGGACGTTACACACCTGGAACCGCTCGGTCCACACGGGCAGAGCCTGTTATCAGCTCCGTGAGTCTGATAACGGACGAGGACTCAAACGTCCTCCTGTCTCAGCACACACAGCTGACCTTTACCTGTCAGATTCCATCACTGTGACATTTCCACCACACGAGAACACACAGGAGAACACACAAGTGGAACCACACAGGTGGAACCACACAGGTGGAACCACACAGGAGAACACACAGGTGGAACCACACAGGAGAACACACAGGAGAACACACAGGTGGAACCACACAGGAGAACACACAGGTGGAACTGTCAAAAACTAAACCATGAGGCCGAACCTCTCTGGTTCTCTGTGGTTCTCTCTGGTTCCCTGTGGTTCTCTCAGACAGTGCAGAGTGTCTCACCAGCTGACTGAGCGTCTTATGGACAGACCATATCAGACATTTGTGTGTTACTTTTCTCCTCCGAGCAGCAGGAGGCGCTGTGGTAATGTGGATGAACTGACTGATGGACATTCTGTTGGGGACGTGGTCTCAGTGAGTCCTGCACTGACCTTCCTCCTGCACTGGTGTCTCTGGCAGCTTCTGGTTTTTGGACACTTGGAGTCACACAGGTATTCTTTATGACACGGCATCAACTTCCTGTATTTACCACACCTGCACTCCTTCTCCACCTCCTGAAAGACAGATGGACGGATCGAGAGATTCAGGGTGTCCCACCGTGTGTGTGTGTGTGTGTGTGTGTGTGTGCGTGTCTGTGTGTGTGTGTGTGTGTGTGTGCGTGTGTGTGTGTGTGTGTGTGTGTGTGTGACCTGTCTGCAGGTCTCACAGCTCCCTCGGTGACACCTCATTGAACAGGTGTGTTTCCCACATGACAGACGGCGGTCACACGTGTCGCCACACGGCATCACTTCCTCAGTGCACGGCAGAGACGACTCTACGCACACACACACACGCGCACACACACACACACACACACACACACACACACACACAGACAGTGATGTTTAGGAAACAGCAGCACAGACTGAGAAACATGAGTGTGTGTGTGTGTTGTGGTTGTGCGATCACTGATGTTGATGTTCTTAATTCCTTCGTTCTGTTGTTGTTGTTTTGTTGTTGTTGTTGTTGTTGTTTTGTTGTTGTAACAGGGAAACAGCCTAATTCCACATTAATCATCACTGATGGACGCTGACGTCAGTGTGTGATGGTTGTGATCTGACTTGTGTATTTCACTGGATGTGTGTGTTTCCTGTATACAGGTGTGTGTGTCTGTGTGTGTGCGCTCTCACTGGTCTTGCCGCACGGACAGGATCTGCTGACGGAGCGAGGACACGGAGGACAAACTCCGTCATGACACACAACCTCACAGGTGTGATTCCCACAGGAGAGGACAGCACCACACACCTGGAACACAGAGACGCTGAGCTTCAGGTGCACGTCACATGACCGTCCATGTCCACGCTCGAACTCAAACCATGACAAAAACATCTTTACTGTCCCTCAGAGACCTGTATGTGGACCTCAGTCCCTCAGAGACCTGTATGTGGACCTCAGTAATGAGTGTGTCCTGTCCTCACAGACTGATTTACCTGTGGACAGGTCCACTCAGGGCTGGCACAGGGTCTCTCCGCCTGCTCTCGTCCACACACACACTTCTGGACGCTGACCCTGGGACAGGGACGGCACTCTGAGACAAACAGATGGGGGTTAGAGTCCACTCACACACACACACACACAGTGTCCGCTGAGCGCTGTGAGTCTTTGTGCTGTGTTCAGACAGGTGTGTGTGTGTGTACCTGTGTGACAGGGCTGTGTACAGGTGTGCTGTTTGCAGGGTAACAACTTGCCGCAGTGCTGCTGACAGGACCAGGCCTGGAGGGACAGCAGAGACACAGAGACATCAGTGTTAGCATAAAAACACCACACACCTGCACCACGGCCTGGAGCCTCTGCACCACGGTACCTTGTTACTACAGCGACGGGGGAGGGGCTTAGCTTTGCCGCACATACAGGAAACTGACACCATCTTTGGACAGGGAGGACAGGGACCTGAAGAGACACACACATATAAGTCTGGGTCAGATTCTACCCATAATCCCACTGTTTCTGTCGCCTGGTTTCGCTCACTGAGCTTTTGTCCTGACGCACAGAAACACGGGAACTTAACCAGGTAAGTGTGACTTTACATCAGCCAGGTAAACCTGATGCTCGTGTGTGTGTGTGTGTGTGGTTACCGGGGTGACAGAGCAGCAGACAGGTGTGTCCACAGCTGGGTTTGAGCTCCTTCTGACAGATGGAGCCGCAGGAGTGAGGAACCAACCAGGGGTCAGCTGGAGGATCCTGCAGCTTCCCACAGTAACACATGTACCTGAACGCAACACACACACACAGAAACCATCCCATCACTGTGTCCTGGAGTGTGGCGTCCCCTGCTGGACAACAGCAGCAGTGCAGCCACAGACATCATGAAGGCAACAAAATTATACAAACGTCTTTATTATTGATTAATCTACTGATTATTTTTATTTATTAAAAGAAGTCCGTCACCATGGAGACGTCTTCAACACTCAGTTATTAGTTTATTCAATTATAACATTATTATTTATAATTAGAAACAAATTAATTAAATCTGAATAAATTCTTTTTCCTCATAAAGAAAAAGTTCAATCTCTCAGATGATGAGATGGAACCAGGTTTGTCCCAGTCTGACCAGTTTAACCAGTTCTTAACAGCATATGTTCACTGGTGTTTGTGACGGTTACAGCGTCTCAAGGTGGAGCGCAGCCACCTCCACCTTCTCTGGACACTGAGGATTTACCGCGCTGCGTTCAGGTCCATCAGACTTTCCACAGTAAATAAAATCCAACGTACCTGTTGGGCGTCGCGGTCGCTGGATACTCAGCTCTGCACTTTGGACTGAGGACAGAACATCGGGACAGATTAGGGAGCGAACATCAGAAACCAGTTCAGGTTAAAAAGACATAGAACCGTGAGGGGACAAAGTGTCCTCAGAGACGTAAGTCTTCCTCACCAGGGCCAGGGATGCTGCTTCTGACCGAAGTCTTCGTCAGTGACGGAGGACACGAGGAAGACAGAGTCTCTGGCCCATTTCTGAATACAGGGGAGGTGGAAGAGGGAGAAACAGCTGGAACAGCTCCACACCTGGACACACAGAGACAGAGGTCAGGTGTCTCTGTCCTCACACGGACATATGCAGAGTGTTTTTAATAATAACATAAAACAATGAATTCTCAGAGCAGTGGCGTGTGAAGGCGTCTCACCGGCTGCGTCCTCTTGACGGAGGCGATGCAGATCAGACAGGTGAGAGCTCCGGACTGAAACAGGTCACTGACATACTGACCGGTCCTCAGCAGACCTGTGGCGTCCCCACCTGGACACAGTGTGTGTGTGTGTGTGTGTTACTGCTGATATAGAAGAAAATGTGAAATTTCTGCTGGATGTCGTGGAAAGGAAACGTCTACCTCACATCCTGTCTGACGTCTGAGCCTCAGACCTGGGCCGTACCTGTCTGGGCCGTACCTGTCTGGGTCTTACCTGTCTGGGCCGTACCTGTCTGGGTCTTACCTGTCTGGGTCTTACCTGTCTGGGTCTTACCTGTCTGGGCCGTACCTGTCTGGGTCTTACCTGTCTGGGCCGTACCTGTCTGGGTCTTACCTGTCTGGGTCTTACCTGTCTGGGCCGTACCTGTCTGGGTCTTACCTGTCTGGTCCGTGTAGGTGGTGAAGGTCGACGCCAGGATCTTCCCTCTCTTTCCATCCTTACAGTCAACACCTCCATCATTGTAATCATCATCATCGTCTTCATCAGAGGAGGAGCTGACGCGGCTCTCCACCAATCGCTGAGCAGCAGCCTGGTTGGACTTCCTGATCTCCTCGAACTTGGACTGAACCGACGCACCTGTGCGTTATGAACGAACAGGAGCGTTAATGAATCACAGGTGTGACCCTGAAGGTTTGGAGGATTTCATAACAACGTGCTCACCGTGCGGGGGCTCGGGTGCAGGTGCTGCCGCGGTCTTCGCCCTCCCCCCTCGTCCCGCCCCCCACCCCCCCGCAGCTCCTCCTGCCCCTCCTGCCCCTCCTCCTGCCCCTCCTGGCCTCTCCCGTTCTTTCTGCGGAGGGCGTGACTTTTCGCTCTGACCCTCTTGGCTCCGCCCTCGGCCCCGACCCTGCTGTCGCCAGGCCGGCTCCATGGCAACCACGTCTCAAACCCTACAGACAGAGACGGGTGGACAGGTGGGAGGTGCTGAATATTTGTTATCATTATCAATCATTTCCATTAATCAATCACTAGATTATTATATCCACAGAAAATGAATCTGCATCTATTCAGCTGTTCTACTGCGGCACAGCGGCAGTAAATGAGCAGATTTCTGAATGGAGTCTGGTGCGCAGCCAGGAGACCAGGACCCGTCTGGTCCCAGGAGGACACTTCAGCCTGCACGTGTCCACATGTGTGTCCACATGTGGACTCAGGTGTCTCTGAGCACAGGTGACACGCACGGCTGGTTTCACACCTTTACCTGAGCCTGGTCTCTGTCGCTACGAGTCAAAACCCGCCAACGATCTTCAAAACAGGAAGCAGCGGTCAGAGCCTGATGATGAGCCGGTGTGTCCGGTGTGAGGGACCGAGCTCCCGGCTCAGCTCGGTTAGCTGAGACAGGCTAACTGTGATTAACACTCAGCTAACACGGCGTAAACAAACAACATCCGGTAAACAACAGCTACTAAAACACAAACATGCACCGGAGCGGCCGTCACGTAGAGACGGGGACGAAAGGACGAACGGAAAAGTGATTTCAGCCGCTTCACGTTAGACTCACCTCAGCTGCGGCTGCGGCTCGCGGCGGTCGCCTGCGTCTCCTGCGCAGCGGCTCGCGGTGCATGTCGGTACTTGCGGTCCAGGACGCGTGTCCGGCACTGAGGCCCGCGTGAGAGAAAAACTACAAATCCCAGCGCGCACAGCGACACGCAGGCAGTGCGACGTGTCAGCGGGAGCAGCGGGAAGTTCCGCTCTAACGCACCTGCTCGGTCACGTGCTTACTCCTGTGGTTTGTTAGTTACAGGGATGAAAGTAACTGAGTACATTTACTCAGTTACTGTGCTTCAGTATCTGCAGCTTCAGCCGCTGCTGCATCACAGACACACTGATGTGTTATTGTTATAAAACAGTAACATCAGAGTCTTATTCTGAAATGGTTCTGCTGTACTTCCTGTACTTCCGGATATGTTTATAAAATACTTTAATAAACCTTTGAATGCAGAGTATTTCTACACTGAGGCTATTTTCTCTGTGGTATCAGTATTTATACTGAAGAACAGCTCTGAATGTGTCACATGTGATTATTTACTAACAAAATAAAGTTATGAAAGAGAAATTACAGCTACATGTGATAAACATGTGATAAACGTGTGATAAACATGATGAACACCAGCGTGTCCTTCAGCAGCCTGGAGTTTGTTTGAATGATCCAGATGTTGAGCAGCTGTTTAAAAAAGAAGCAGGTCGGTTTTTCCTTATAAAATGTTTATTACAGCAAAGTGCAGCCAGAACTGAAACAACAACATGCATCAGTCACTGTGTACAAATGCAGTGAGTCTGGGGTTGGTTTACAGCAGGAGGCAGGCAGCTCTGCTGACCTCTGACCTCTACAGGTCTTAAAGCAGGTGATCTACGCGTCGCTGACCTCAGCAGAGTCTGTCTGGATGAGGACGTGTCAGTGCTGCTCAGTCAGGTGACACAGACAGTTCACATGTCAAACAGACTCACTGTCACACACAAACTATGATCTATCAACAAGCTTCAAACTGAAAGTGCTGCTCACAATTTAATACATAATTCATTATAATCAGAGTTTTACAGCTTCATGTTATCATAATGCTCTCTCTCTCTCTCTCTCTCTCTCTCTCTCTCTCTCTCTCTCTCTCTCTCTCATGTCTTCTGAAGCTCGGGCGTCCGTTCATGCTCACTGAGTGGAATCCAGAGTCCGTCCTCCTCCTGCACCTCAGGTTGTTTCCAGTGTAAACGTTCATTAGTAAAATAAAGGAGAGGAGTTTTGAAATGGAACAGGAAACAGTCACAAACCATTTTCACACATGAACAGCATCTGGAGAACGTCGTGTGGGCGAAGCTGGTTGAGGTGAGGGGCGGAGCCTGGGACACACTCGCTCGCTGTGATTTCTCTGTCAGCTCATTCCGTGGACTTTGTACCAGGCGGCTGATTGAGACAGTCGCGTCCTCACACAGCTGGTTAATGTCTGAGTCACAGTGCATGTGTGAAAACAGCTTCACTGTTCCCTGTTTCTTTTCCTTCACCTCTGGATGCAACATGAATCTGAACAGAACTTGAATCAGTTTTTTTTTTAACACAAACTCTGAACACGAACTTTGGATTTAATCACGTCTGCGTCATGCTTCTCCACCCGTCTGGCTAAACCAGGCTCTAAAATCAAACATCCCAGTCCTCCCACTGCCGCTCCTCCTCTTTTCACTCTACTTCTTGTCTTCTTCTTTAGCTGTCTGAGTCTCAGGTGTTGGAGGGGGCGGAGCGTCGCCTGGCTGGTCGGCTCGCGGTGGCGGCGGCAGCTTCCTCTCCAGCCGGGTGACTCTGTGTTTGAGTTTGCTGTGAGTGGCTTCGTGCTCGGCCAGCAGCCGGGCGTAACGTGTCTGCAGGACGTCCAGCGTGCTCGTCATCCTCTCCACCTTCTCCTCGATCTCTTTGGGGTCGGGGCCCTGCGCTGCCACCTACAGGACAAGAGCAGTCACAAGTTTAGTTTAGCACATCAGCCTCTCTGTTGTTTTTCTTGTCTGCGTGAGGTCGTGCGACTGTACCTCCAGGTCCAGAAGTCCGTCCTTCATCAGAATCTGCCTTCCCTTCTCCTCCAGCAGAGCCTTAGCGTCAGGATACTCCTTCAGCGCCTCCATCAGGTCGTCTTTGGAAAGACAGAAGAGGTCGGAGTAACCAATGCTCCTGATGTTTGCCGTCCTCCTGTTTCCTGCCTTACTGCCTGTAGAAGAAGAGGAAAGTAAAAGAAATAAATAAAAGCAACCAAAACAAAAAGCTTGTCAGTCATTAGCTTTAAGCAAAGTCGACGCCTCATATAACTGATGTCAGTCTACCTTTGATAGCCAGGATGCTGATCTCCCCAAAGTAGCTTCCGTCACTCAGGACGACAAACTGCGTGACGCCATCGTCGGCAACAACAGCAAGTTTTCCCTCCTTGATGATGTACATCTCCCTGCCGATGTCGCCCTTCTTACAGATGTAGTCTCCTGGACTGTAGACCTGCGGCTGCAGCTTCAGCACCAACTCCACCAACAGACCAGCCTCGCAGTCCGCAAAGATACGAACCTGCAGGACAACATCACAGAAAACAGTCCCTGATCTTTTGTCCCTCAGGTGAGACGGTTTTCAGTGAGTGTGATGCAGACCTTCTTCAGGGTGTCCAGGTGGACGTTGATGGCGATCTCAGCTCTCAGTTTGTCAGGCAGGTACTTCAGCACCTCCCTCTCATCCACTGCTTTCTTATTGGTCCACAGGAAGTCAAACCACTTGATCACTCGCTTCTCCAGGTCCTTCGTTACCTGGAGGGTCAGAGAGGTGAAGCTCACAGTGTTTGTTGGAAACACACCTGATTTATTTATGGATGAAACATTTTGGACAGAAATGTAACTGGTGAGTGGCCAGTTTACCAACTAACTAACAAACCAACAAACTAACGCACCTTTCGGAAGCTCATGTACTGTTTGATGGCGTCGATGCGAGCCTGGAAGTCGGCTCTGGCAGCGTTCATGTTGGTGATCATTGAGCCGACGTTACCAACAATGGTGGCAAAAATCAACACACCCACCTGGAGAAAATGAAAGAACAGAACAGAAAACTCGATTCTAGATTCTTCGTCTCGGGGAAACTTTGATCAAACATTTCCTGATCACACACCAGGAAGTCAGTGACAACGAAGAAGTACTCAGAGTTCTCCACAGGGGGCGGCGTTTCTCCGATGGTGGTGAGCGTCAGCGTGGACCAGTACATACTGTAGGCGTACTTCCTCACCAGACGACCAAACTCTGGATCTGTCGGGTCGGGATACACAAACCTGTCAGCACCGAAACCTGGAGAAGCAGGACGACACAAGGTGTTAGAGGCTGACAGACAGACTGAACAACCAGAGTCCGGATTCAAACCTGCAAACTCACCGATGGCCTTGGAGAAAGAGTAGTAGAGGCAGGCGTTCCAGTGGATGATGATCACGATGTACATGACAAGGTTGGAGATACGGAGAGCGTTTGGGTAGTTAGTCCTCGTCTCTGTCCTCTGGAAGAACTCCAGCATCCTGAAACAGAAGCAAAGATCTGAATCGTTTTTAGCCTCAGCTGCTAATTAGCTAATAATAGCATGCTAACACACGTGTGTGTGTGTGTACCTGTTGAACCTGAAGAGTTTGTTGAGGCGGATCTCGGGGTAGGTGAGGCCAAAGACCACGTACAGCACGTCAGTGGGAATCATGGAGATCAGGTCCAGTTTGAACTGGAAGCTGTTCATGTAGCGCTCACGTAGCTTCTGCTCGTCCTTCACCAGCAGACCCTGCTCCAGGTAACCTACACACACACACACACACACACACACACACACTTCCAAATGAGGTCATTTGAACAGGTGACTGTTCATCTCTGTCTGATCTTGTTTTAATGTGTGTGTGTGTGTGTGTGTGTGTTTGGACCTGTCCTGGTTCTGAAGACCATGTCAGCGAGGTAGATGAGGTCAGCAAGAAAGTCCAGGATGAACCAGTAGACCACGTAGTCGGTCTGCAGCTCCTCAAAACACGCCCTGAAACACACACACACACACACACACACACACACACACACACACACACGTCCTGAAGCCCAGAATCCTACTGACACCAGGACCCAAACCAGGATTTGTTGGACCCACACCTGGTGTGATGAGTGTGTGTGTGCGTGTGCGTGTGTGTGTGTTACCTGGCTATGATCAAAGTCCAGTTGTACATGACGGGGACGGTGATGATGAAGAGCCAGTGGTAGTAGGTGTTACCTGCCGGATCAATCACTGTGATCTCTCTGGGCCTGGACACAGACAGTGAAGGATTCTAATAAATCCAGAGACACATTCAGTCTCCAGATCAGCTCTGATTTATAAAACATCTGCGTCTGATTTAGTGAACCTACGCCTCCTCTTTGGCCTTCTTCTCCTTCTCTTTCTCCTTCTCTTTCTCCTTCTCCTTCTCTTTCTCCTTCTCCTTCTCCTCTTTCTCCTTCTTTTTCTTCTCCTTCCTCTCCTTCTTCTCCTGCTTCTCCTTCCTGGGGGAGAAGATGGAGGGAAACAGGATCAAATGGATTCAGGTTTGATTGGTTGATTTTAAAATCTCCACTGAATCAAAGCAAATTCAGAGGTGACAGGAAGTAAAGAGCAGTTTCCTGTGTGATTGTTGGTTTGTTGTGTCGTCCTGTGATTTCAGATGTGAAAGATCAAACTTACTCCTTCTTCTCTTTTCTCTCTTTCTTCTCTTTCTTCTTTTTCTTCTTCTCCTCCCTGAACGACAACAGGAGACACATCACAGGTTAAATACTGTGTGTGTGTGTGTGTGTGTATTCGTGTGTGTGCTTGAATGTGTGTGTGTGTGTTTGAATGTGTGTGTGTGTGTGTCGTACTCCTCCTCTTCGTTGTTGTTGCTGTTGTTGACGTTGAACAGGACTCCTGCTCCTGATCTGGGAGCAGCTCTGAAACAGAGAAAACAAACTCAGACTCACACCGTCTCACCTGCTCAGGTACGACGCAGGTGATTTTTTTTTTTTTTGATATTTAATCAGTGGTTGACTGTAGAGAGATGACAGGAAATAAAGGCAGGTGTAAGAGGCAGCACACGTCTCCGCCCATGTGACCCCCTAAACCAGTCCCTCAGGGACCTGATGCCTCACACTCACACTTTGATTGGTGGAGCTCGTTGGGAGGAGGAGCTGCCTGACAGGCTGAACTCAGGGTAAAGATCCCACCTGTACGGACTGTCTGGTGACAAACCAAAAACATCTCGAGCTGAAGTTTCCATGACAACTCACCTGTCCCCCTCCCTGACGTCAGCTGGGTCCCCCTCCATGTCCTGCAGAACGATGGTGGGTGGAGTTAACCTGGAGGTGGAGGGCGGGACTGATGGAGCGACTTTAGCCATGGAGGTGTTCGTCCTCTGCCTGGTGTTGGACCTGATGATCGTCTGTCAGGAGCGGTCACGACGTCTGAGCAGCAGGGGACACGCAGCAGGGGACACACACACTGTGCTCTGACCCTGTGTCCAGGCCTGTGCACACAGGTGAGGGACACACTACACAATCACTACACACACACACGAGCTGTGAGGTTCAGTGACAGGTAACTGGATGGTACAACACGTTTAACCTCAGTGTGAGACAGGAACGTCTCACCTGTTCACACCTGTAACTGCCCCTCTGTAACTGCCCCTCTGCCCTCTGTTATCTCCTTACTCACCTGTCAGCTGAAAATCCGCTGCCCTCGGTTACGTGTCCTAAATCCACCAGCCGCCCATCAAACTCGTTGCCATGGAAACAGAGGAGTAACCCCTCTACGCACACACACACACACACACACCTGACCCGTTTAAATTCTTCAGAGTCCAGAGAGAAAAGGAGGAGAAGAGAGCAGGATGGAAGGAGAGAGGAGGTGAAGCAGTGGAGGATCTCCTCCGTCAGCCTGACACGGATAAAGAGATTAGAGGAGATGAGGCCGTCTGTACCCTCCCTCAGGTGGAGCTCACCTGGGAAAACTTACTGCATCACACCTGAAACTGCTCAAAGTTTCAGACGAACAAAAGGTGAGAACGTTTTATTCATCAGGTGAAAAAGATTTTCCTCAGGTGGGTGAGAGAGGAGGGAAGGATGGAAGAGGGAAGGACGAATGAAGGAGGCAGACAGGAGACAGACAGGAGACGTGAAGGAAGAACAGAGGAAGAGACCATGAATGTGAGGAGCAGATTAGTCTCTGACCGATCCTCCTGAGTCAGCAGTGTACACACACACTCACACACACACACACACACAATCAAGCTGCTGTGTTTAACAGGCAGCTTTGATAGGCTTATTAGGGATTATGTGTGTGTGTGTGTGTGGTTCCGTGGGTACTCTGGGTTAGGGTTACTCTCTGTCCCTCTGTCTCTCTCTCTGTCTGTCTCCACAGTAAACTGAAGCGCTGACCAGTGTCCTCGTGTCTCACTCATGGACGTAAAGTATATGTTGTAATTTACCAAATCCTGCAGAGGGAGACTGTGTCAGAGTCCACAGAGTCCACAGAGTCCACAGAGAGTCCACACTGAGGTTCTGCTTCAGACGTGTATTTTATTAAAGCCAAAGCTCAGACACACAGGGAGGTGCAGACGTCACAGACTGTTGCAGGTCCTCTGGACCTGGACCGGGTCAGAACTGCTGCTCTGTGCTGACAGGAGTGAGGACATCATCGTAGTCCTCAGCCAATCCATGCTCAGTGTGGGTGGACGGGGTCATGTCCTTGGAGACGGGCAGGTGATTTCCTACAGTGAGAGCAGGTCAGAAAGAAAATGTAGAGAATGTCGATCGATTGATTGATTGATTGATTGATTGATCACTGTCTGTGAGGACAATGATTCAGAGTGTTACCTGTGGGTCTGTGTCGATATAAAGACACCATGAGGAAGGTGGAGACGAAGTACGGACAGAACACCACCAGGTGGCAGAGCAGTCTGAGGACAAGCTGGGTTACAGATCCAAGTGTGGTGTTCCTCTCTACAGTGAACAAACAGAAGTGAGATGAACCTGAGAAGCTGCAGCTGATTGTTCATGTGTTCATGTGTCTGATGGTCCGACATCATTCCTCAGATCAGACACATGAAGGTGAATGATGTGTGTGGTTCCAACAGTCTGATCTGAGATCTGTGAGTGACGTCATCATCTCCGTCCAATGACATCACACATCAAACAGAGACTGACAGGCTTTGACCTCTGACCTCTGACCTGTGACGGTGATCCAGCTGGGTGGAGACTCTCCATGACCCCTGACCTTACAGCTGTAGGAGCCTTCATCAGACCTGGAAACACGGAGGATGGTCATGTGACCTGTGGGCTCGGTCCTGATGAAGGAGCCGTCTTTATAGAAATCAGCTGGGAGGTCGGAGGGAGCGCTCTGTGTTT
>NC_054416.1:432500-440000 GCF_017976425.1 Toxotes jaculatrix | reverse complement strand
CCTGAATATTCTTTATCCAGATGTTTCAGTCTCTCATCCAGTGGTTTATTTCTCCTGCTGAAGTGCTTTGTTTTCACAGTCAGGATTTTATTTGTTTGCAATTTAAATTCTTTGATTTCTTACATTTGATGTACAAACTGTGAAACACTGGAGCCTGAGACGCAGAACAATCAGCTCTGTGTTAGATTCAACCTGAGTTAAACACCTCCGTGTTTCTGTGACAGTACAAACTCCCGCTCCGCTTCAAACTGCCGCTTATTTCACTGACAAACTGAACGAAAACACATTAACTACATGAAAAATCGGATAAAATAAGACAACAATGAGATTCTCAGTAAAGTTAGCGTTAGCAGTTAGCCGTGCGAAGATAGCGGCTAATTAGCTAGTTAGCATTGGAGCTAGCCCAGCAATTTAATTATATAAATATATATTTACTTTACATATATTCATATTCGCTTTGAGTTTCATGCCAAACAAACATTATTCACAAGTTTTAACTGTTTTTACCTAAAACTCCGCCGTTCACAAACTGAGGAATTAGCTCTGCAGCTAACGCAACAATTTCACCGCCAGTCAGAGAGCACAACCAACCAACGACACTTCCGGTCCGCTGCAGCTCAGGTCTGCTTTATTTCCGGTCAAATTTACAGTCTGAAAGAAACAAACGCGCCCCCTGGAAACCTTACAGTACATGTACATGTTGATGAAGGCAGCAGAACCACAGAGTCTGCAGGACAGCAGAGACACAGGCTGCCACACTGGACCCTGTCCAAGCCTCAGCTGGGCCCTGAGATCCTGTCCACAGCTGAGTGCACAGCTCTGACTGCGGTTATACACAGAGCACTGCATCTGGTCCCACCTCACCTGTCCACCGTCTTCCTCCTCTGTGGAGGTTTTGTGAGTTGGGTTGATCAGAATGTTTCACCTGGATCCAGAGCAGACCTGAACCTCACTGAGGATGGAGGTCCCAGTCCCTGTGTCCCTGTGAGGACTTCACGGCTGCAGCTCCTCTGGCCTCCCAGTGCTTTTTTAACCTCCTCTGGCCTCCCAGTGTTCTTTAAACACAGTAATAAATACAGAAATCAGACTTACTTTTTGGTTTTGGTTTGTTTGTTAAATTATCCACTTCACATCCTGACAAAACTGAACGGAACTGTAACTGTGTACTGAAGGCTCTACTTTTTTATAGTATAAATAGGTTAATATACATTTTTGTTTTTTGTTTTCATGATATTAAATAATATGGATAGTTTCCTAAATGATTGTAAGCTGTGTGGCATTGATTGGCAAAACATTGCTTTACTTTTCTCCAGAATGCTTTTGGACATTCATACAGTAAATAATAATAATAATGATATTTTTAGCTCATTGGGGCAAAAAGGAAAAAAAACCTGAAACTTAAAAACTTGGGCGACATCATGTCGGTCAATCTGACTACATTGCCCATGATGCATTGCGCGGTGAGTTGCCAGGATACGGGAGATTCCACTCGGTTGTTAGGTTAGCTGCTCGCGTTAACGCTGCTGCGTCGCAGATAATCGCGTTCAGACCGAAGACAAACTCAGTGATTAATTAAAGAGTTAAACACGCGAAACAGAGAAGTTTAGTTCGTGTTTCTGTTTTTATCCCTGGACTCTGTGTTTACGGCCCCGACCACTGAAACCATCGCACGGGTCGGTTTGTTGCTAGGCGGCTAATGTTAGCCTAACAGACGTCGCTCGTTTTAACTGCTGCATCGGTCGGACAGTCTGTACCAGGCGGAGGTTAACGGGCAGTTTAACGGGCACTAAAGCGGATCTGACCGGTGGATGAACGCGTGTGACCCTGTGAACCGTCGGTGTCCTATGGAGCGGGCTGACCGGGGGAAAGGAACCCGACTGCTGAAGAACCAACCGTTCGACGAGAGTCTGGAGCTGAACGACTCCGAGGAGGTCGCGAGCATCTACAGCCTGACTCCCCGCAGCCAGCATCAGGTAACACCCCCGGTCAGGGGGGCCTCCGAGCCGTCTGTCCGAGCTCAGCCTCTCCATCAGCAGCCCTCCGCTGTGACTCAGTCAGAGACAGTGCAGCTGTTAGAGTCTTAGAAACTGTGATTCCGTTTTTCAGTCTGTAGTAAAAAGTCTGTGATGATGTGAGATTTCTGCAGTTTGACCTTTGATCCATCTGTGACCTGTGTGACTCCTGTGTGACTCCTCTCTGACAGCGATGCTGCAGGTGCAGAGTCTGGGTCCGACCTCAGGGCGGTGAACCACAGGCTGCAGCTCTAACTGCTCCTCTCACCTGTTCTGTCAGTCAGAGTCCAGGAGAACCCGGGGTGTTCGAGGCCTGATGTCCACCAACAGCAGCAGTGACGAGTTTGATGAGGACCACAAGCCTCAGAGGGCCAAAGAGCCGGTAGGCGGGGTCAGTCCAAACGATGAGGACGAGGAAGAGGAGGAGGACAACGACTCTGACGAAGAGGATACAGACGACGACGACGAGCAGGGACAGGCTCCGGAGGGGGCGTACGATCCCGCCGACTACGCCAACCTGCCAGTCAGCACTGAGGTCAAAGAGCTGTTCCAGTACATCACACGGTGAGGAGCCAATCAGAAACACCGTCACTGTAAATGTCAAAACAGAAAATAAAGTTAGAATTTCACCGTCCAAGGTGACGTCTTCCATGATGGAGGATCAGATGGATGAAACACTGGGTTTAGGATCTAACCCCCCTGTCCTCTGTGCTGTGTCCTCTCAGTTACACTCCTCAGTCCATCGAGCTGGAGCACAGTCTGAAGCCGTTCATCCCAGACTTCATCCCAGCTGTGGGAGACATCGACGCCTTCCTGAAGGTACAGGCTCGTCACTGTCCGGCCGAAACCGAGTCTGGAGCCTTTATTTCCCATTTCTCCTCCTGGTCCCAGTTAATCCAAACCCAGAGACCTCACTGTGACCTGTGTGGTGTTTAGGTGCCGAGGCCGGATGGTAAAGCGGACGGTCTGGGTCTGCTGGTTCTGGACGAGCCCAGTGTGAAACAGTCAGACCCCACGGTGCTGTCGCTGTGGCTGTCAGAGGAGACCAAGCAACACGGAGCCACAGAGGTACACACACACACACACACACACACACACCTGTATCACACACACACATCACACACACACACACACCTGTATCACACACACACATCACACACACACACACACACCTGTATCACACACACACATCACACACACACACACACACCTGTATCACACACACACACCTGTGTCACACACACACACACACCTGTGTCACACACACACACACACCTGTATCACACACACACACACATACCTGTATCACACACACACATCACACACACACACACACACCTGTATCACACACACACATCACACACACACACACACCTGTATGTCACCTGTCAGCCATCCTTTCGTCCTCTCTCTGTCCTCCAGCTGAAGAAGGTGACGAGTGTTGTGAGTCCTCAGTCCAACCCTCGGGCGGTGGACAGCTGGGTGGACAGTATCAGCGCTCTGCATCGCTCCAAACCTCCGGCCAGCGTTCAGTACGGCCGCCCGATGCCCGACATCGACAGCCTGATGCAGGAGTGGCCGGCCGAGCTGGAGGAGCTGCTGGGCCGCCTGCAGCTGCCGCCCGCCCGCCTCCACTGCAGCCTGACGCGGTACGCCGACGTCATCTGCGGCCTGCTGGACATCCCCGTTTACGGCAGCAGGATCCAGTCTCTGCACCTGCTGTTCAGCCTCTACCTGGAGTTCAGGGACTCGCAGCACTTCACACGCAGAGCGCAGACCTGATGACGCAGGGAGGCAGGACAGGGACCCGGTGCTGGTCTCACTGAGCCGGCACGGGTCTGAGAAGCAGCAGGCAGACGAACTGACAGACCGAAGAGCGAAAACTGTGGTGTGCTGAAAACGTCAGATCAGATGAATGATCTTCGCTGGTTGATTGAAATCGTGTCTCTGGTTTCAGGTCTGTGTTTCTGCTGTGAAGCATCACATCTGTTAACATGTTTTGTGACTTTAAATGAAATAAAAGCAGAAATGTCATTAAAGCTTTGGAATAAACTGCAGCTCAGTTGATGAGAATCTTTCTTACTGAGGGCTGATCCTTAAACTGAGGCTGAGTCTGATGTAGCTGCTGCTCTCACCGCTGTGTGCTGCATCACGATGCTGCATCACGATGCTACGTCACTGCCACGGTCACCACAGCAGACACACACCTCACAGGTGGGAGGTCACGAAGTGCATCTACTCTCACGTGAGGTTCTTCTCCTCAGTGTTTCTATTTCCTGCTACGTTTATATATTTATATATTTATATGATACAACACAGCTGAAGCCAGTGATTCATCAAATAGTCTGAAAATTAACTGGCAACTGAAGCTGAAAGGATCAGGCTCCACTGAAGGCAGCGCGTGTAGCTGCCAATCAATCAATACTGACTGATCGATCAGATGGGAAACGTCAGACTGTGGTGTGTTCAGGTCCTCAGATACACACCGGACACTCCACACGAAGAAATGTTCATATTATTATCTTTAAAAAAAAAAAAACAAACCTCTTTCTCCCACAATGCACCGCACTGTTATTGTTCAGGCTGCCTATCCAACATGGCGGCTCCTGGATGCGTCTTTCACAGAACCCTGACTCGGTCCAGACCCGGTCCGAACAAGGTCTGATAAACCTTTGTTGTTGTTGTTGTTGTTGTTGTTGTCGTCATTATGATTTTTGAGCTGACTTATCGCTGTTGAATGTGGCGCGCGCCTGCAGCCGCCCTCCCGCTCCTCACGGGTTTGAAACCTGCACCAGACTCCGTTCAAATATCAGCGGGTTTACGTCTGAAACTCTGATCTGAGACGTTTCACGTTTCGGCCGAATTCACCGTGAGACCACAGAGATTTAGAAACCTGCTCAAAGTGTGTTCATTCTTTATCCACTAACATCGGCGACCTTAAATTATCAGATGTGTGAATGGAGTTTGGCGGAAGGTGAGCTGTCAGTGTTTGACATCACAGATCCATCTCCAGCTCCTCAGAGGATAAACCTCACTGATCTCTGGTCACTAACCAAACTCAGTACAATGTTCTGAGTCTTAATGAATCGTTTTACTCGTTCGACTGTTTAATTTTCTGTACATTCTGATCAATCTGATGGATGATACTGAATCCTCTGTTTGTTTGTTTAACAGACCTGTTTTCACATGTTTAATCCCACGTGTGTTAAATGTGTGTGATGGTAGAAGAAATGTCTCTTCATCACGTTAAACCTGGACAGTGATCTAACACTGCACCGTGGTTCGTTGTCCCATGTCTTTGTCTTTCAGGCGTCCTCGTCCTCTCCTGCCGTCTGCAGGGAATTCCTGTATGTGGTGGAGCTGCGGCGTTACACCAGAGACCAGGGGTCCTCTGTCTACTTCCCCCAGGCTGTCCTCAACGGTTAGACACTGCAGAACAAGACAGGACAAATGAGACAGGACACACAAAGCAAGACAGGATAAATGAGACAGGACACACAAAGCAAGACAGGATAAATGAGACAGGACACACATGACAGAGTGGGATAAGACAGGAAATGCTTGTTTCCTATAGAGCGTGATCTATAACACAGTTATAGTATAACATAGTTCACTGGTCTTACTGGTCTCTGTCGGGGTTTACTGGTTTGCTGTCTCCAGGTGATGACCTGTATGATGTCACACTGACTGACGGGGACTGCAGACTTCAGGTGACCTTGGATCCCGGCCTGAACCGGCTGGTGGAGAGGAACGTCCTGCAGGTTGGATCGACACTACGTAACGCCACCTTCACCCCCGGCATGGCCGCTCAGCTCCCAGCATGCACCAAGGCCTCTGGAGAGATGGACAGGTGAGTGAGGACAGGTGAGCGTGCTGCTGCGCTGTGATCAGTCAGGTTTAATGTTTCTGCTCCTGCAGCTACAGACTGGTGAGAGTGGAGGTGAGAGGTGGAGCTCCAGCTGATGGAGAAGCTGATGGAGCCCGGGGGTTTGATGTGCGCTGGAACTCTCTGCCCTGGTTTGGATCCTCAGAACCTGCAGGTACAGTGAGAAGACATTCAGCTGATGCTGAGACAAACAGGAGGATTCATGGACGTTTGACGTCCACGGATGTTCGTGATGACGAAGCTGCGCCGAATCTAAACGTGTGACTTTGATTGGTTTATGGATCCGCAGGTTCCGTGGTTCCTCTGAGAGCCAATAGGAGCGTGTTTCTGCCTCTGTGGAACAACGTGGACTACAGCGGGGAGGGGTGGAGGGAAACCCCGCCCACTGAGGAGGAGGATGAAGAGGATGAGGAGGAGGAAGGTGGAGATAGATCCTTTAACCTGTGTGTCTGTGCAGTGGAGAGCTGTCGGCAAAAAACGAAACAACAACAATCGTGTGTGTGTGTGTGTGTGTGTTTGTGTGTGCGTGTGTGTGTGTGTGCGTGCGTGTGCGTGTGTGTGTCAACAGGGCGACGTCCTTCCGTCACCGTGTCTGAACTGCGTGACTCCTTCCTGTCCCGTCACCCGGGCATCGTCAGGGGCGCCGTCCATCATCAGCTGATTGTACGCATCATCAACAAGTCACACCTGATGTATTATGGGAAAACGGAGAGGAACTGTGAATGTCCTTATAAGGTCAGTAAACTCGTGGTGAGGACACAGTGTTTCTGGTTTTCAGACGATCCCTGTGGACGTTCGTCTTTTCTTTCTGTCCAGGCGGTGTTAGAGGTGTGTGACCCGACAGGAAGCGTGTGTGTGGTGTTGTGGAACAGCGTGTGTGTCAGCTGGTATCACTGTCTGAAGCCTGGTGACATCATTAGCCTGAGACGCTACCGAGTCAAACAGCACTACCAGGCTGAGCCAGAGGACATAGGTACACACAAACTCACCTTCCCGTCTTCCAGTTTCCTCTAACGTGGCTCAGTGATTGGTGGACGGACGGATGTTCCAGAGACGGTTCTACGAGGACAGACTCGTCACTCTGTTTGTGTTTCTGTTGTTCGGTGCAGAAATCAGCGTGAACAGCAGAAATCCTGCCGCACAAATATCTGTCCTCCCAGAATCCTCTGTTTTACCTGAGTATCTACCACCTGCACCTGCCTACAGCTTCTACAGCAGGTACACACACACACACACACACACACACACACAGACACACACACACACCTCTGGCGGCCCTCAGTGACTCCCTGGCCTCTAACCTGAGCCTGCCTCTGTCCGTCAGTAAGGAGCTGCTGACCCGTCGTCACGGCGCCGTGTGTGATGTCATCGGCCTTCTGACGTTCTCGGGACGATCGGAGCGAATCAGGAGCAAGGGTGAGGGTTACCATGGTTACCATGTCACTGATCATTGATCATGAATTGATCTTCAGCTGCGGCTCTGTTCATCATTCAGCGCTTTGGCTTGTTTTATTTTTAGTGTGTGTTTTCATTGGTAGATTGTCGAGGGGCGGAGCTTTTGGAATATCGCTGGCTGCGATTGGAGGACGGGACCAGCAATCA
>NC_054416.1:415000-427500 GCF_017976425.1 Toxotes jaculatrix | reverse complement strand
CCGCCTGGAACCACAGAAACACACGGAGGAAACATGAACACTGGGTTCACAGGCAGTTTGTGTAACACCGAGTTAAACTGCGGGAACAGAAATGGAAAATTGTCTTTGGCTGCAGCGCCGAGCTCACGACTCACCTCCGGTTCATGACGTATGGCGTCTGGTTGACCCACTCCCATTTCCCTGTTCTCTCGTCGGTCAAACCCACCCAGTAGAAGGAGCCTGTGGCTTGACGGTTCACAAAGTCCTGGATCAGAGAGACAGATGGGACATGCAGTGTTCATTAAGGTGTCTCTGAAACAGTCTCCTAAACAGTGTTTGTCTCTAAACCTGTTTTTATGCAGATGATACAGTATTTTGTGTCAGACCAGGTGTCCTCCGACAGACAGACAGACAGACAGGCTGTCTCACCCACTCCTCATCAGTGTTAAGTATGACCAGGTGAGATTCGTGTCCATTGCACCAGTTTCTAGCATCGTGCCAGGGCAAAGGTGTCCTGCTGAAAAAATAACAGCTGGTACCAAAAAGATCCCAACCCAGAGGACAACAGCCGTCCACCGCTGAAGCTGGGAGGGACACAGAGACAGACGGGGAATGTGTAAGACAGTTCTATGATTATATGAAAGACATGTTGGAAGGTGAGGACATTCTGAACTGGCATTAGGACTGAAGTCCACAGTGAAGGAGACGGTGTGGTTGTACCGTTGTTGATGAAGCGTTCGAGGGAACATTTGAGCGTCGCAACCGTCCTGCTGAGAGAGTCCAGAGCTGTGAGCTGCTTCAGCGCCTCAGACACTGAGCGCACACAGAGACACACACACACAGACACACTATGTTAATGGACAGCCATCATCAGTAACCGTAGCAGCAGTGTTGTTGTGCTGGTTGTTGCTGGGGGAGGAGTCATTGATCTGCAGTGTGTTAGACCTGAGCTCAGCTGGTCCTTGTTGTTCTCCACAGCAAACTTCAGCCGGTGGACGTCTTTCGCTGCGTCTGGGACAGAGGGACGGGACATTATAGATGAATCTGTCCATTATCGGCTCTTAAACAGCACAGACAGGTGCGTTACCTTTAGCGAGCTGCTGTGCAGAGCTCAGTGATTCAGTCAGGTTGGAAACACTTTTCTCCAACGACCACAGTCGGTTTGACGCCTTCGTGTCTGCACACACAGAAATATGCGTGTTGACGTGTTGACGTGTGAGTGTAAACACTGAGATCGATCCTGATTTTAAAATCACATCAGATAATTGTCAGTCACAGTGTGTGCGTGCTCACTGCTAGCTCCCAGTGCTATGATCAGAACCAGGATCAGTGTCGCTGTCAGAGCAGGAAACAACCAACGTCTGAACCTGGAGACACCTGAGACACCTGAGAAGGAGACAGGTCGAGGCTCTGACAGACAGACAGGTGGACAGAGACGGATGGACAGAGGGTGACTACAGTGAGAACACACACAGTTTCCCCATATTTCAGACAGACAGGTGGACAGGTGGACAGGTACCTTTGTTCCAGAACGAGGTGCTGTCGTCTTCAGTGTCATCATGGTATTCAGTCGTCATGACGATGTCCACACCTGCTGTGTCTCCCTTCTTCTTCTTCTTCTTCTTCACAATGAAGCCTGACAAACAGTCTGACTGTCCAAACACGAGCCAGGGTCATTGGCCCCAGAATGCACTTTGAACTGGAAAACACTGTGTGTGTGTGTGTGTGTGTGTGTGTGTGCGTGAGTGTGAGTGTGTGTGTGTGTGCATGTGTGCGTGTGTGTGCGTGTGAGTGTGCGTGTGTGTGTGCGTGTGTGCGTGTGTGTGTGTGTGAGTGTGCGTGTGTGTGCGTGTGTGTGTGTGTGTGTGAGTGTGAGTGTGTGTGTGTGTGTGTGTGTAGCTCTGCTGATGTCACTCTGTTAGTTCAGACTAAACTCTACCAGCAGCTACAGAGCTGCAGCTGTCCCTGAAGCCTGAGTTAGGGGAACGTGGCCCCGCCCCTCCTGGAAAGGACCCAGAGTCATTGGCTCATTTACTTTTCATTAAACGTGTGAAGTGATGACATCACGGCAGATGAAGCGTAGGAGTGAAGTGAATGGATGTGTGACCGCCGACGGGAGCTGAAGTGTCATATGATGAAACATGTCCCTGTTTGTGGAAACGTCATCACGTCCTGTCTTTGTCCACTGAGTCCTTCAGTGCTGCTAAACCTGTGGTCTGCAGGTCAGGACAGCTCAGGACAGGTCAGGACACACCTGTGCTCGTGTGAGGGCTAAATGTACAGCATGTTTTTTAAATGTAGCTTAGCTTCGCTTTCTCTCTGCCACTTTCTGCAAATATCAGAAAAGAAGAACGTACGAAGAAGAAGAAGAAGGAGGAGGAGTCCAGGCGGCCATGTTTTTTTATTGACAGCATCATCTTTGTATTGAATCTGTGACAAGTTCCTGACACCTGATTGGTCAGAGCTGTTCATGTCATTTACTAACAGGTGAGGTGAGCCGTGTGTGGGCGGAGCCAGGACGGTGCGGCGGGTCCGTTCAGGTGTGCACGCTGTGTTTCTGGCAGATGTAGCGCAGGTTGGTGGAGCAGTGCAGGTCGTTGAGGCGTCCACTCCTGTGCAGGTGAGCGCAGTCCTCGTCTCCGTGGCCGAGGCCGTGACCGGTCCAGCTGTCAGGCTGCCCGGGAACCCAGTGCCTGGAGACCACACACACACACACACACCGTCACAGTGGAACATGGACATGTGTCCTCGACCTGTCAGACAGAAGGTTTACCTGCGCTCCATGGTGTACGGAGTCTGGTTCACCCACTCCCACCTCCCAGTTCTCCCATCACTCAGACCGACCCAGAACCACTCAGGAACTGTCTGATGGGTCACAAAGTCCTGTAAGGACAGACAGAGACAGACAGACAGACAGACAGACAGTCAGACAGTGCTGTATTTTCGGATGCAGCCGTGGGACGGACGTAACAAAGAGCGTTTATGTCTTACCCACTCCTTATCAGTGGTGAGGACGAGCAGGTGGGACTCCTGTCTCTCACACCAGTGTTTGGACTCGTTCCAGGACAGAGGCAAAGTGCTGAAGAAATAACAGGTGGAGCTGAACATTTTCCAACCCAGGGGACAGCAGCCGTCCCCCACTGAACCTGAGCCGCAGACAGGGACACAGACAGGGACACAGACAGGGACACAGGTGTGAGCATCTGTCTGTCTCTGAATGTCCTTTAATGATGTGACTGAATGGGTGTGAGCGTACTGTTGTTGATGATGTGTTCGAGGGAACATTTGAGCAGAGCGACGCTCCTGCTGAGAGAGTCCACGACGGACAGCTGCTTCAAGGCCTCCGACACTGACACAGAGACACAGAGACACACAGAGACACACAGAGACACAGACAGACACACAGTGACACACAGAGACACACACAGACACACAGAGACACACACAGAGACACACAGTGACACACAGAGACACAGACAGACAGTAAATACACTGTGTGATTCAGTCGTATGAATCCTACCAGTATCACACTGACTGATTCCTGCTGATACTGAGGAACACAGAGGTATAACTGAGACAGGACAGGACACAGTCCCTCTGGTCCCCTCGGTCCCTGTTCCCACCCACTGCTCTCAGCTTTCCTTTACTTACCCACCACGTCCTCAGACAGGGAGGACCCTGTCTCTCATCCCTCCATCCACACACCTGTTCCCACTCCAGCCCTGCAGTCACCTGATCTGTCTCAGAGACGTCCCACTGCACCTGAAGGTTCCCAGTATAACGATGCTCAGGAGGAGCCATTTATTTCTTCTGTCCACTGAAGTGTCCACTTGTTGTCCTTTGTTTTCTATCAGCAGGAACCAGTCAGTGTTTTACTGGCACCTGATTCATGTCCAACATGGTTCTGTAAAGAAGCTGCAGCACATTGATTCCCACTGAGCAGCAGTGACACTGACCTGAGGTCAGCTGCTGCCTGTTGTTCTTCACTTCAGACTGCAGTGAGTGAACTGTCCTGGCTGTCTCTGGAACAGACGACAGCAAAGTGATGTGTTTAGCATGTTAGCATGTTGCTATGGTTACACCTCAGTGATTAACCTTCATCTGAACAATCAAGTGTGTGTGTGCGTGTGTGTGTGCGTGTGTGTGTGTGCGTGCCTGTGTGTGTGTGTGTGTGTGTGCGTGTGCGTGTGTGTGTGTGCTACCTTCAGCGTGCTGCAGGGAGGCGTTCAGTGATTGGAGGACGCTGCTCAGGTTGGACACGCTCTGCTCCACAGAGGACAGGCGATTCGACGTCTTTGTGTCTGATCACACACAAACAACATGAACTCTGATCCTGTCGTCTCGTCTGTGCTGGGACAGACTGAGGGACGGTCATCTTTACTTTGGTTTCTACATTAGAATTAGATTCATCTACTTCCTTTATGTTGTATAACAACTGTGTGTGTGTGTGTGTGTGTGTGTGTGTGTGTGTGTGTGTGTGTGTGTGTGTGTGTGTGTGTGTGTGTGTGTGCGCTCACTGATAGCTCCCACTGCTATGATCAGAACCAGGAAGGCTACAGCTGCCAGAGCAGGAAACAACCAACGTCTGAACCTGGAGACACCTGAGAGGGAGAGAGCAGGAGGCTCTGACAGACAGACAGGCAGAGAGACAGACAGGCAGGCAGGCAGGCAGAGAGACAGACAGACAGGCAGAGAGACAGACAGGCAGGCAGGCAGGCAGAGAGACAGGCAGACAGACAGAGAGACAGTCAGTTCATCTCTTTATCTGGTCAGCGTCGGGACAAACCCAGCTCAGTAAAAGAGTCGAGCACACAGACAGGTACCTTTGATCCAGGTGTTATCATCATCATCTTGCTTCTCGTACGGGTAGTCTGCCATGATGGCGGCGTCTCTGTCTGTCGTCCTCCGAGATGAAGACTGACAGTCCACGTCTGTCTCTGCAGTCACCAAACTAAATTATCTCAGCTTAAGCTCAGAGGTTGAAAGTAACTGAGTACATTTACTCAGATACAGCACAGAGAGCTGCACCTGTGTGATACTTTCACTCCACAGCAGGAAACTGTTTATCTTACAGCGAAGCCACTTCATCAGCTAAGACTCTTCACTGAGATCAAACGCTGGAAAGTGCAGCTCTGTAAAGTTTCTCTCACATCAGAATTTCTTTCCAGAATATTAAACTGAGCGTCTGATAAAATGAACTGGACAACTACACTCAGACCTAAATCAAAGAAGAAGAAGAGAAAAGCTGTCACCTGTGAAGGTCTCTGCAGAAACGCTCGAGCAGAAGAAGAAACGTCAGGTTTTCTGTTCAACTTCTGCAGAAACTGGAAACTGTCTTTGTAAAAATGTCCAGTTCAGCATTTCATAACGTTTCCCAGATGTTCACACCTCTGCTGGAGGATTGTCCTCACCCACCAAAACTTCCCTTTTATTCAAACACATTTTTCCGGAGAGGAAACTGATCCTCAGTCGACACTTCCTCAAACTAACGGATCCGAAGCTTCGAGGGTTTAAATCAAACTGTGGGAAGTTCAGAGACTCTCAGGTTTAACCTTTAACCCCGAAGGCTACACCTTCATTTCTCTGTCGTGTTCCTGTGTCTCAGTGTCTCACTGTCCCACTGTGTCACTGTTTCCATAGTAACAACAACCTGAATATTTCGGACTTTAAGTGTTTTGATATTTTTAATGTTTTGAGTTTCAGTTTCACACTCAGACGTGCAGTCAGTGACAGGCTCAGCACAGTAACGAGTCCTCAGGTGGACTCAGGGACCACCAGAGGACGAGTCCTCAGGTGACCAGCCCCCACCACAAACTCATAATCACACATTTCCTATTATCATTTTATTTCCTGGTTCTGAACCTCACACGTGTCTGAACAGGTGCACAGATGTTTCCTGTACGGCTTTACGGTGTTGTGAGGTCAGACACGTCCTCTGTGACCTCGGGGCCGGCCCCTGATGATGTCAGAGGTCACCCCTCTGTGAGGTCATCGTTGAAGTGGAGGAGGATGGCGGGGCTGAAGAGGTCCCGGTCCAGTCGCAGCTGCTCCAGCTCACAGTCCTCGTCGGGAACGTTGTTCTCGCTGAGCGTCCTGCTCATGTCCAGAGTCTCTCCGTTGTGTTTCCAGGTGTAGCTGCAGGCGTGAGAGTTGTAGCGCAGGTAACGCTGGACGATCTCAGCCAGAGGCTCCTCTGAACACACCTGAGGAGCGACACGACACCATCAGGTCTCCAGAGCTCAGGATTTATCAGAATGACAGAAGAAGTTTGGACTTCAGTGAAAGATCAAACTTTGACTCACAAACTTAAGAATCAAAGTTATTTTAATGATGCTCTTAAATTCAGCAGAGGTCCCAGAGTGCACCTTGTGTAAACAGTTCACCTGTAGCTGCTGCTCCTGTGACGTCAGCGTGTTGACGACTCGTATCCACCTGGTTTTAGCTGACAGCAGTCCCACCTCATAGCGTCGATCCTTCCACCAGGGCTGGCTGATGTCGGTGGCCCAGTCGGAGCGAGGGCCGGCGGGGGGAATGTGCACGAAGCGCCCCCTGGGGGTGTAGTACCTCACACAGTTTGTCAGTGGATCCACATATTTCAGGACCTGAGGACAGAGGACAGAGGACAGGTACATGCAGGTACATCCAACAGTACTTCCTCCTCCTCCTCTGCTCAGAGGGAAATATTCCACCTTCCACTGTGTTTATCTGACAGCTGATAAAATGATAAAATACCACATGTGGGACTCAGCTTGTCTGACACCGGGAGCGTTGTCCCATGTCTCAGCTGTGATCGGTCCTGTTAACATGTCACATGTCTGAGTGCTGCTGTGTGGATGAGGATCAGGTCTGAGAGCAGAGGTCTGGTTTGAACACCCACGTCTTTGGTTTCAGGGTCGAACCAGCAGCTGACGTCCTTCCCTGCACACTCCATGATGGGTAAGAGCAGAGCGTCCCCTGCAGAGACACGGCGGAGGACAGCTGTCAGCAGGAACTCTAACTCGGAGCTTTAACTCTGAACTTTTCCACAGAACATGTTCCTGCTGTGGGATCATTTCATTTACAGCAAAGCTTCATGTTAAATCCGTGTGTTTTAACAGACGAGCTGCTGAATGAACGCAGAGCAGTAACAGAACCATGTTCTCACCAAACACCAGGCCTGAGGTGAAGCAGGCAACATAAGCTTAGCTACAGTAAATGTACTGAGTTACTTTACTCAGTAACTTTAACCTGAATCCAGGTGTGTCGCTCACCTTTGTGCCGGCTCATGAGGGGGGTCAGGTCGCACACTTTGCCCAGAAACGACACCCACAGGTCGCCAGCGGTGTTGTGAGCGGCCACCTCAGCGGGGGTGAAGTACCTCGGCCTGTCCATCGCCTCCAGTCCCCGAACTCCCGTGAAAACCGTTCAATAGCGCGGGTTAAACCGGGTCCGGTGCCCCGTCTCTGGCTGCTGTGTTTCCGCGTTACTATGGGAACAAGGAGCAAGGGGGCGGGGCCGCTGACGTCAAATAAAAGCATGACTAAGTAAAAGTAAATTTCGGTTAATGAATTTAATTTTCCTCATAATTTAAATGTGAAGAACAAACTGCTTTATTCTTTTCCTGTGACGGAACAGTTTGTAAAATATCATCTCTGCAGTTTTTAGTTTTTATCTTTATGTTTTTGTTCTCGTCCTTTGTTTTCTATTTTTTATATTAATAGACAACAACAACAATAAATATAGTATAGATTAGCATTTTTATAAACACACTGTTATACAATCAAGCATGAGGTGAAAATTAATATGAACATGATACAACATGATACAGGTACAGCTCATTTTCAACGGCCCCGTGTCTCCCTCCCCCTCTCCCTCCCCCTCCCCCTCCCTCTCTCTCCCTCCCTCCCCCCTCCGGTGGAATGCAGCATCACACGTGGCACAGATTCACTTTCTCCGTTTTCACGAACTTTCTGCTTCTGAAAAAAAAAATCGCTCCCCTCTCGTTTCCATTTGTCCTCCTCTGATTGGCTCGTGCGGCTCCACTCCGGCGCGCTGATTGTTCAGCACCCCCGTCACTCAAGACTGCAGCTCTTCTCATTGGCTGAGGCTCCAAAAAATGGGCGGGCTCGTGCTTTTTCTAACTCGTGTTGACATGTTGATGGTGAGTCCGTGCGCGAAGCATCGCGAGATTTGAAGGCCGTCCGCTGTTGAGAGCGGCGCTGATGGAGTGAGTACGGTCGGAGAGGAAAAGAGGAATAAAGTGCGAGTTTCCCGTGTGAGCAGAGCTGTTAACGCCGTCACTCCGCCGCCATGTCTCCGTGTTCTCTGCGCTCCCTGCTGCTTCTCGCCTTCTTCCACTGCTCCGTGTCGGCCGAGCAGCGGAAGCTCTCTCCAGGTAAGGCCGCCCTGGAGGGTCCCCTTCCCGGCCAGGCGGACCACCATGTCCCGGTGGAACTGGCTCTCTTAGCTAACAGTCGCTAACAACTTTTTTAGTCACGTTCGCGTGTGAACAGCAGCTTCAGCAGCAGCACGTGACCCGAAACACGCTGAAACTGTGAGTTTATAAAGTTTAAACCGGTAGAAACAACAGTGAGATCCCAGCATCCCCGAGGCTGATCGACCGAAACGATCAGGAATCGATCGATCACAGAAAATCAGCTGCTTCATTATCACTGAATCAGTGGAGGGAAGTTTTTACTCCTGTGACAGTTGAATATGGAGAAACGCAATAATACAACAGCAGCTTCAAACTTTAAGAAGTTTAAACGAGCCCTGCGTTATTTTACAGATCGACTGATTGATTGATCGATGAGCTGATCAGTTCTGCTCGGTGTTACAGTCAGGTAACACCGAACCTTCTCAGGTCTCTGGATCACTGAGTGTTACCTCGGACCAAACCTCAGGATCGTCTCTGTGTTGATGTCTCACAGTGTCCTCAGCTGATCGATGCCTGACTTGTCTTTGGAGTGAGGGTTTTATGTTGTTCACCAGAGTGTGTGTGAAAAGCAACACGTCCCGGTGACAGTCAAGCTTCGGCTTCCAGCCGTTTCCTGTCGCTGCAGCTCGGACAGTGTTTAGGCTGTGTGTGTGTGTGTGTGTGTGTGTGTGTGACTGTTCACACCGATGATCAGGGTTAAACACACGTGAGCGGCCGACTGAAGGAAACCAGCAGGGACACAGGACAAGGAGGCTTTTGTCCCCAACACTCTCCTTCCTCCTCCTCTCCTCTTCTCTCCTCTCCTCTCCTCTCCTTCCTCCTCCTCTCCTCTCCTCTCCTCTCCCCTCCTTCCTCCTCCTCTCCTCTCCTCTCCTTCCTCCTCTGCTGTCCTGTATTTACCTCCCTCTTCTCCCCTCCCCCCTCCTCCCTTCTGTTCTTCGCCTCTTTAACCTCCTGGAGAAATTTTGGAGGAATTTCACTCCTGCCACATTCCTCGAAAGCCTGGAGGGAGGGAGAGGGAGAGGGAGGGGGAGGGAGAGGGAGGGAGGGAGGGGAGGACAGAGGACTGGTTCCAGGTCTCGTTCTGCTGGGTTTTACCTGATGAACACCTGAGTCAGACTGAGAGCAGCAACTTTATTTGTCAGTGTGGAGAAACTGAAACAGAATCTAAAGAATAAATTCACAGGAAACGTTTGAATTCGTTTCCAGAAAATCTGAAAAACAGAAAGTGAAAACAATCACTGATTGATTTCATATTGATTGAATAAATGATGATGTCATCACTGATCTCTTCATCTGTTTGTATTCATAGAAAATCTGCTGGTCATCACCGCGGCAACAGAGGAGACAGACGGCTTCAGCCGCTTCATGAGGACGGCCCGAGAGTTCAACTACACAGTGAAGGTAACACACACACACACATACACACTCACACACACACACACACACACAGGTCTCATTGCCGGGACTGATGGGAAACGTGGTCTTTGGGTCCACACTCATCGTTTAGTCTGTCGACAGAAGGATGAATTAATGTGATCACGTGTGTGTGTGTCTGTGTGTGTGTGCGTGTCTGTGTGTGTGTGTGCGTGTCTGTGTGTGTGTGAGTGCAGGTGCTGGGTCTGGGGGAGGAGTGGAAGGGGGGTGACGTGGCTCGGACAGTGGGTGGAGGTCAGAAGGTGAGATGGCTGAAGAAGGAGCTGCTCAAACACTCTGACAAGAAGGACATGGTCATCATGTTCGTGGACAGGTAAGCACCTGTGTGTGTGTGTGTGTGTGTGTGTGTGTCTGTGTGTGTGTGTGTGTGTGTGTGTGTGTCTGTGTGTGTGTGTGGTATCGTTTTCTCTCTCTCCACAGCTTCCTTCCTTTCTTTTGTCTCTGCCTCTCTTCACCTCTTTGTTCTCATTTTTCTCTTGTTCAGTTTTTCTTTCTTCAGAGAAACCTGACTCACCTGTCCTACTTCCACACACACACACACACACACACACCTGTCATACTCACCTGTACTGAGTTCTTTTGATAGATTGTAGATCGGTCGGTCGGTCGGTCACAGTGATTGGCTCTCACCTCTGTCTCCCTGCAGCTATGATGTGATCTTTGCGTCGGGTCCAGAGGAGCTCCTGTCCAAGTTTTCTCGTCTGGGTCACCGCGTGGTTTTCTCAGCTGAGGGCTTCTGCTGGCCCGACCAGAGACTGGCCCCCAAATACCCAGTGGTGCATTCTGGGAAACGCTACCTCAACTCAGGAGGTAAGAAACGCCCCTCGTTCCTCACGATCGCCGTCCAGATCATTCATCAGTTTATAGATTGGCCTGAAGGTGTGTGTGTGTGTGCGTGTGTGTGCGTGTGTGTGTGTGTGCGTGTGTGTGTGTGTGTCTGTGTGTGTCTGTGTGTGTCTGTGCGTGTGCGTGTGTGTGTGTGTGTGTGTGTGCGTGTGTGTGCGTGTGTGCGTGTGTGTGCGTGTGTGTGTGTGTGTGTGCGTGTGTCTGTGTGTCTGTGTGTGTGTGTGTGTGTGTCTGTGTGTGTGCGTGTGTCTGTGTGTGTGTGTGTGTGTGTGTGTGTGTCTGTGTGTGTGTGTCTGTGTGTGTGTGTGTGTGCGTGTGTGTGTGTGTGTGTGCAGGGTTCATCGGCTTCGCTCCAGATCTCAGTGCGATCGTCCAGCAGTGGAAGTACAAAGACAACGATGACGACCAGCTCTTCTACACCAGGATCTACTTGGACAAGACGCACAGGGTAAGGTGTCCTCGCCGTACCTGCCGCTGACAGGTGGGGGCGGCGCTGCTCTCGCACACCTGAGGGATGACAGGTGTTCCTCTAACTGCCTGATGTTTCATGCTCCACGTCTGAAAAGGGTTTAAGACCATGTGATTGACGTCATGTGACCTGTCTCCTCAGACCAAGTTCAACATGACCCTGGATCATCGCTCCAGAATCTTCCAGAACCTGAACGGAGCCGTAGGTGAGACTGGGCCCAGTTAGAACAGTAGAACCAGAGTCAGAGTCCATCGTGTCCAGTTCCTGTAGAACCTGACTGAACCCCGTGTCTCTGTCCGTCAGATGAAGTCGTCCTGAAGTTCGAGAGGGCAAAGGTCAGAGCGAGGAACGTCGCTTACGACACGCTTCCTGTTGTCATCCATGGCAACGGACCAACCAAGGTAACCGACCAATCACAGCCTCTCACAGCACCATGTGACAGTAAAGACAGGAACACGCAGACGTCTGTGATGAACAGACGAGCTGGATTTGGACTCAGGACCAGTTTCTATGCAGATTACATGAAGTACTCTGTCTCTGTCTCTGTCTCTGCAGCTGCAGCTCAATTACCTGGGTAACTACGTCCCCACGGCCTGGACCTACGAGAACGGCTGCGGCACCTGTGACGACGACCTGCTGCTCTTCAGCGACGTACCTGTAAACGCACTCACCTGAGACGGCTGCAGTCATAGCCCCTGGTTTCTGTCTCACACAGTCTCACGCCGATGGTTGATGTGTGTGTCCACAGGACGAGGACATGCCTCTGGTGTACGTGGCAGTGTTCATCGAACGGCCCACGCCCTTCATGGACGAGTTCCTGGACCGACTGAGCACGCTCAACTACCCCACAGCCAGGATCCACCTGTTCATACACAACAACGTACGACACGCGCACACGCACACACACACACACACACACACACACGCACACACACACACACTCAGATCTTTTCTCCTGACGTCTCCTGAGCAGCTCTGTTCTGATTGGTTGTCATTTACCTGTGATCCAGGTCGTGTACCACGAGCGTCACATCCAGAGGTTCTGGGAGCGTCACAGGTCTCTGTTCCCCGACGCGCTGCTGGTCGGACCGGAGGAGAACCTGCAGGAGGCCAAGGCCAGAACCATGGCTGTGTGAGTACTGCGACCAGCTGTGGAACATCAGGTGATGGGTTCTGTGTGGACTCTGAGTCAGAGAGCGATGATGGAAACGTCTCACCTGCTTCTGATGTTTGATTAGAAAATCATGAGCAGGTTCGTAGAACATGTTTCTCTCAGTGATCAGTGTTCACAGCTGGCTCACAGCTGGCCCACAGCTGGCCCACAGCTGGCCCACAGCTGGCCCACAGCTGGCC
>NC_054416.1:395000-407500 GCF_017976425.1 Toxotes jaculatrix | reverse complement strand
ACTGCTGCAGCAGGTGTCTGTGCACACACAGAGAGACCAGGTACACAAACCCGTTTGTCCCTCTGAACCTGTGAGGACCCTCAGCCGCGTGATGCTGCCTCCAGCTCCAAACCTGGACGTCTCACAGGTGTGTTTTTATTGGACGGTTTAAATCTGCAGGACAGTGACGTTTTTACCTCTGTGTCTCTGCAGGTGTTTGAAGTGGACGCTATAACTCCGGCGTGGTGGTGGGACGTGTCTGTGAGAGCAGGTGGACACGTACACCTGTACAGGTAGACAGACGAAGAAACACTTCCTCTGTCGGCCAATCAGAAGCTGCCCCGAGTCGACCTGCAGAAAATTACCTGAACCAAACGTTTGAGTCACATTTGAAGCGAAAAGCTGAGACGGACAATGAGACGTTTTACATTTGAAGACAGGGTCCTCTGAGCTGTGCACCCTCGTCTCCATCAGCTGTTCTCGATGTTCTGTCCACACCTGTTGTTGTTGTTGTTGTTGTTCTGTAAATAATAAACTTTTTCACATCTGAGGAAAAAAAACAGATTTTATTTGATCTCGTTTCTGAATCGTTTGTTTCTCCTCCAGCTGTGACACTGTTTGTTTGTTTGTTTGTGTTTATGTGAGTCTCTCCGGTGAGTTTGTGTCAAATCTGGATTCTGTGTGTGTGTGTGTGTGTGTGGGTTAAGGGTCCAGCTGACTCTCTCTCTCTCTCTCTCTCTCTCTCTCTCTCTCTCTCTGTCCTTCCTGGTCTCCATGGAAACTGTCATAAAAACATGTCAATAATTAATTTGGACTTTTGGGACGTGTGGACGAACTTTTCTATTATTCACACACACACACACACTCTTCGTGGAGCCGTCACTCCGCCGACGCCTCGACGAGCCGAGGAGCTGCAGCTTCAAACCAGTGAGTGAGAACAAACTGGGAGAACTGGGAGGGAAGGTGGTCTGAGAACAGCTCCTTTAACAAACCAGAGACCTGAAACTCGAGTCCAGCTCAGTCCGTCTTCACCCGCTGTCTTCGTGAGACGTGCTGAATAAACACTGATCAACAGACAAACAAACGTTTTGTGTTTATGTTTCAGATTGAAACGCTGCATTCACTGTCTCCTCACACTGTCAGGACATCAGAGCGCTCTGTCTGCAGCTGCTAACAGATGAACTCTCTCTGAAGCTCCACCCACTGCAGACGTTCATCATGAGGTCTGTGTCTCCGCCTACGTCCACCTCGGGGACAGCAGGACGAGAAACTCAGCTCCCGTCCTCTTCATCGTCTCTGTCTCCTCATCTGTCTCTGCAAAGTCCAGAGCTGCAAGCCGAGTTTCTCCAAGGTGAAAATCTCCTAACCACAAAGAGACCCGGGACAGCTACTGTCTCCTCTGTCTCACAGTCTGTCCACATCTTCTCGTCCCTCTCTTATTTCTCATCCTTTCTTTTTCCAGAGTGTCGGAACAAATTTCAGTCTCCTAGTGAATCCAGTGTGGTCTCCTCCCCCTTTAGTCCCCCTCCCTCCTCCTCTCCATGGAGCTCCTCGTCCTCCTCGTCCTCTCCCTCCTACAGCAGCAGACCAGGTGAGCAGGATGAAGTGAAAGCACCTGGATCTGTTTTCTGTTTCTCCTCATATTTACCAAATGGGGTCCGTTGTCTGGGGTCTGGGGCCTGGTGCCCGGGGTCCGTTGTCTGAGGCCCGGGGCCTGAGGCCCGGGGCCTGGGGTCTGAGGCCCGGGGCCTGAGGCCCGGGGCCTGGGGTCTGAGGCCTGGGGCCTGAGGCCCGGGGTCTGAGGCCTGGGGCCCGGGGTCTGAGGCCCGGGGCCTGGGGTCTGAGGCCTGGGGCCTGGGGCCTGGGGTCTGAGGCCCGGGGCCTGAGGCCCGGGGCCTGGGGTCTGAGGCCCGGGGTCTGAGGCCCGGGGCCTGAGGCCCGGGGCCCGGGGTCTGAGGCCTGGGGCCTGGGGCCTGGGGTCTGAGGCCCGGGGCCCGGGGTCTGAGGCCTGGGGCCTGAGGCCCGGGGTCTGAGGCCTGGGGCCCGGGGCCTGAGGCCCGGGGCCCGAGGCCCGGGGCCCGCTGTAAAGCAGTTTGTTTAAAGCTGCCTCACGTTGAACCACAAACTTGATTCCCCTCCGTCCGTCTGCAGCTCGTCTGTCCCTGTCCAGCCCCGAGCTCCTTTCAGAGCTGAGGGAGTCCAGGACCCGCCCCCTTCGACGTGTCCCCACCCACAACGGACTGACCACCGTCTTCTCTGGACGGGGAGGACGAGGAGGACGACAGGTGAGAGAGGAGGACAGGGCACGTGGTTTTCACACACACAATGATGATGATCTTAAATCTTCCTCCTCGCCAACAGGCCTCTGGTCCCGCCCTCTCCACAGGAGCAGCCAATCAGATGACTTCACACTGACCTCACCTGGAGTCCAGCTCTGAGACGGATGCTCACAGTGAGACCACGGCACTTTTTCAAGGTAAAAGCTCGGAGCTTCCTGAGCTGCTGGAGCGCGCTCACTGAACCGATCCGATCATGACGTCACCTCCGTGTTCTCACGAGCGCGGAGATTCATCACGGCTCCGTGATTTCACACATTTTAAACATGAAGCTGAACCTTTGTACTTTTACTGCTGATGCAGGAGTTTATTCTGTTAAATAAACAAATAAACACACACAAGATGTTTGTTTGTTGTTCTGCAGCTGAGACCAGATTCATTCATTCATCCATGATCCGCTGACACTGATTCACCATGACAGCGTCTCCTGTCTTTATGCTAAGCTAGGCTAACCAGCTGCTGTGGACACAGGACAGAGGTGAACACGTGATGTTACTGAGTGGACAGCATCCACACAACAAACGCACCAACAGTTTATTTCAAGTTCACTCCAGCTCCTCCTCAGAGAATCTGTGAAGGACCAGTTCACTGGATTTGACTGACGTGTCCTCTGTCCCTCTCACTGTCCCCACCGTGTCCTGTTTCCACCAGAAAGAAGCACAAAAAGAAGAAAAGTGAAACCAGAAACAAACGGCTTTTAAAGTTGTCGCTTTAATGATCACGTGTCTTCGGCTTCACCTCGACCACCTGAATGTGGCGAGTCCACAGCCGGCCCTCTGCACCCGTCTGCACCCGTCTGCTTCTGTCTGCACCCGTCTGCACCCGTCTGCTTCTGTCTGCACCCGTCTGCACCCGTCTGCACCCGTCTGCTTCTGTCTGCACCCGTCTGCACCCGTCTGCACCCGTCTGCTTCTGTCTGCACCCGTCTGCACCCGTCTGCTTCTGTCTGCACCCGTCTGCTTCTGTCTGCTTCCAGCTCTAAATAAAGTTTTATACACACGAGGCAGCTAATTACATCAGTCAGTCCCGTCCTCGCTCAGAGGACATCAGTGTGCTGAGTTCATGGAGACAGTCTGTGTCTGTGTGGAGATCAGGGAAGCTTGGGTGTGGTCCCTGGTTGCTATAGCGATGACAAGAAGCTGTCACTCAAACACGAGAGGTGGCGATGGCAGCATGATGTCAGCGGTTACCGTAGAAACGCCATGGTGAGAAGCCCTGAGGGAGGGAGAGACAGACAGACTTTACCTGTGTACCTGGACTTTCTTTACTCAGGTGTGTGTATGAGTGTGTTACAGGTGTGTGTGTGTTACCCAGCGTGTAGGCGCAGGCCAGCTTCTGATTGGTGGAGACGTGCAGCCAGCGTGGAACCACCGAGCTGGTCTCAGTGTGGAGGGGGAGCATCAGGACTGCGACACACAGCACCGCCGCCATCACACACACCACCCACTGAGACACACTGCGCACAGCTACACACACACACACACACACACACACACACACACACACACACACACACACACACACTCATCAGTACAAAAACACACTGAGCTGAACTAAATCACTGACTCTCAGAGGAAGCAGTCTCACCTGGACAGGTGGGCAGCTGCAGGTGTGTTTGTGTGGGCACCAGCAGAGGAGACAGGGGACTCAGGGCAGACAGCGCCCTCTGCTGGCCTCGTCCTCCTCGTTTACTCCTCCCCCTTTCCTCTTCTTCCTCTCCTCCTCCCCCCCTCCCCCTCCTCTCCTCCTCTCAGCTCAGCCCAGATCTCCCGCTCTCCCACCTGGCCTCCCCCTCTGACTGCTATTCGAAACCGGTCTCTGCGGCCCCAGTTACGAGGGGAGACATCCAGGTGACGCACCACCCTGCAAGGAAGAGGAAGTGATGTCATACTACAAACAGCTGTTTTATAACAGGTGAAACTGAAGCTGTGACACCGAGCGCGTCACGTGATCACGTCCTTACAGGTCAACGCAGGATTTCGCTCGGACGCTTCCCTCCGCCTCCACCACTCTGTAGAGCGAGGGAGCAGTACACAACACTGAGAGAGAGAGAGAGAGGGAGAGAGGGGGAGAGAGAGAGAGAGAGGGGGAGAGAGAGGGAGGGAGGGAGGGAGAGAGGGAGAGAGAGAGAGAGAAGGAGAGAGGGAGAGAGAGAGGGAGGGAGGGAGAGAGAGAGAGAGAGAGGGGGAGAGAGAGGGAGGGAGGGAGGGAGAGAGGGAGAGAGAGAGAGAGAGGGGGGAGAGAGAGGGGAAGTTTTATTTCCTGCAGATCCAGGTTCCTGCAGTGTGTCCAAATCATATGTACACAGACAGACAGACAGACAGACAGACACAGACAGACACAGACACAGACAGACAGACAGACAGAGACAGACAGACACTGACTCTTGAAGCTGATCCTGAATCTGTAGGGGTTGTACAGAGTTAACACTCTCCTGTGTGATTTTCTCTGTTCGGAGTAAAACACCATCTCCGAGGGGAACAGGAAGACAGGCAGCGGGGGCAAGACACCTGTCTCACCTCCAGTCTCCCCCCTCCCCATCTGTCTCACCGCCGCCTGGCCCCTGTCCCCTCTCCTCCCAAGCTGCTCCGCCGACCCTCCCTGTCCCTGTCCGTCATGGCTGTCCCTCTTCCTCATTGGTCCACCCTGTGTGGTGCCCCACCCACAGCCATGATTCGAGTGCTGTCATTGGACGCCTTGAAGTGTGATGTCACAGCATCGCCACCTGCTGCGGAGAGAAGTGAAAATTAGATCAAATGTAAAAGATAAACAGTATTTACCGGTTAATTATTAATTTAAAACTCTGAGGTTTGCTTTAACTTTACATTTCAAATGGATGAAACCAAAGCTGGAGTTAGGGGTTCGGGTCAGAGCGCTCTGTCTGGGACGCAGTAAACTGTTTTTATTCTGGTTTTATTTCCTGTTATTCCTCCTGGATTTTCTCTCCTCACTCATCCTGTAATATCCTGCTTCGCAGTATTCACACGCACGGTCACACGTTTGATTTACTGTAATAAAAACCCATTCAAAACTACAGGAAACAGACTTTTTAATGACAGTGTTTATTTCGTTGCTGTTAGCTAACGCTAGCTGCTCCGTCCCACCGTCCCGGCAAATAACCGTTAAAACGACGCAAACACGTCGGAGCAGGAAACGTGAGCGGCAGCTGGAGTCCCTGGGTTTGACCTGTGTCCTCAGGCTGAGGCAGAACTGAGTCACCTCCGATAGAAACCACGGTTTAATGTCTCTACTCACCGTCGCCGGTTTCTATTTCCTCAGTAAACTGTTGCATTTCATAGCTCCCGCCCACTCCGGAGCTCTAAACCAATGACTGTGTAGAAAGAGAAAACAGCGGAATTCTATTGGACGAGAGTCACGTCAGTCACTTTAATGCTGTGACGCCTTGTTTACATTTTTTTTTACATATTAATAAAATCCCCGTGCTCGAATAAACAGTTATGATGAATTTTGTCATGATTGATTTTAATGGTTAGAGAAGAAATAATATAGTTTAAATGTATTTACACTGACTGATGGATATAATTCATGAGTCCGCAGAATGTAGCAGATAAATGCTAATGTACCGCATTCACACGTTCATACAGCGTGTTTATTAACCTTACACCATTTGATGCTATTTTTTTGTTTTAAATTGTTTTTATAACGATATTTTATATTATTTATTTTCATACATTTGACAAGTCATTTATTTGATGTAACTGTTGCTTTCCCGTGTTGTCGGATATTCAACCACTGCTCAGTTTGCAGAAAAAACAAAGTTTCAAAACACTGGACATGTTTCGACAACCAAATCTAAATTTAGCGTCAATGCCAATTTTTAATCTTTAAACTCTTTTTGTCAGAATAACAGTCTCAACTAAATCTCTTCAAAAACGCAATATTGGCAAATAGCAATTACGGGACAGCGGTCTGGTGTACGAGCTACTTTAGGGGACCCTGAAGGCAGCGCAAACATCGTATTTGTTCGTTGAGCTTCGTGCTTCTCGTCCTCACCTCCTGATTGGTCCGCTGGACTTCGTGTCTTTGGACGTGCCCGTTACAGAGTCACCTTGCCCCGGCTGCTGCTGCTGCTGCACCCCAGAGAGAAGGTGGACCGTCCGGCCCAGAGGCACACAGAAGCGGGAATCTGACCGGGGACTCTGTGGCCACTGACCGACCAGGGAAACATGGCGGAGGCAAAGCCCAAGACCTCTCCGAAGGCCATCAAGTTTCTGTTCGGAGGCTTGGCCGGGTAGGAGCTTTGCTAGCTGGCATGCTAACGTGCTAATGTCAGCGGTGTGGCTGCCACACGAGTAGCTAACACTGCTGCGTTATTCTGATTCTGAACAAGAACTTCTTGTCCGGTTTGTAACGCAGCGCGCAGCCGTAACGGCTCCGTGAGGCTGCGCTGACCGTTACCTGTTAGCTGCTAACACCGACGTCCTGTGACAGCGTTATGGCGAAATCTGTTACCCCACCGATATTAGGCTGAAACGACTTTTAACCCCAAACCCAGCTAGCGACCCCAGCTGATTGTCACCTAACGTCAAACCAGAATAATGAGAAAGCTTTATCTTGTTTCCGCAGACCGTAGTTTACAGCGGAAACACACTTTGAGAACTCACCGGTGTTACGAAGTATTTTGTGCCCGTTAGCTCCTGGTGCACCGGACGCGTTCGCGCCGCCTTCTCCGTCCCGTTAGAAGCAGATTTAACGGTCGTCACACCTGACTGGGTTAAATACCGTGTCCGGTGTTTGTGAGCTAACCAACACACACAGCTGTGCCTTTATCATGTGTGTGTGACCAGCCTCATACAGATGTTAGCATCTGTGAAACAGTTCATCACTTTACCAAACAAACCAAAGGGTTACCTGTCTGTGTTTCTTTGTTCAGTGGACACACCAGAATCATGTGTTCACAAATGTTTGAGTGAAGAGGGTCATTTTTTTAGTTTGTACACTGTACAGAGACACTGGCATTTCCCTCTGTCTGTCCCTCCGTCTGTCCGTCTGTCTCTCAGCAGCTGCATGTCTGTCCCTTAAATGTCATGAACCCCCCTCAGCTGTGCACCTCCTTCTCAGGGAGCGTGCATGAGAGGTGAACATGTCCATGAGTGTGAGAGACAGCTGTGAGGACTTCACCGTGGACACTGAGGAACTGATGGACATTTCCTCACTGTTCGCTGCAGCCAGTTAATTATCAACGAGTCTGTGAAATTTTTTGATTAATTGTTTTGTCTGGAAAATAGAAAAATGTTTTATTTCTGAGATGACGTCTTCTGATGTCTTCTGATGTCTTCTGATGTCTTGTTCTGTCCAGAACCCGAAGACGTTCAGTTTACTGACAAAACAAATGGTCACGTCTGAGCAGCTGGAACATCGAATATTTGACTTTTCTGTTCATCAACTAATCGATCAGTCAACAAATCGTTGTGGCTCTAATCAGTATAATGTAATTATCAGTTATTTATCTTTGGACTGAAAGCTGTGAAGACATGTGGTTTAACGAGTGCAGCAGGTTGGACAGACGGAGGACAAACAGACAGAGGTCATCACATGTTGACAGGTCTGCACACGGATCAGGTAATGTGTTCAGTAACACGCAGGCTGCTGGTAACACTGCAGGGGGCGTGTCCAGGTGAGCCCGAGCGTCTGATGCTGTTGTTTATCACAGTACAAGCTGTTCGTCTCTGATAACGCTCCCTCACCACCTTTAACCCGTCCCTGCTCCGTCAGTCACGCCCACTGCTTCCTCCAAAATGGCGTCACAGTAATCTCCTGACAGCGAGTTGATGATGACATGTTGATGAAATGTCCGTGCTTTTCTCTCTGCACAGGTACAGCAGCACCTGTCTTAGCTGTTACACCTGTCTGTCTGTCAGTCTGTGATATTTCTCTCTCTCTCTCCGTACCTGTCTGTCTGCCCAGGATGGGTGCGACAGTCTTTGTGCAGCCGTTGGATCTGGTGAAGAACAGGATGCAGCTGAGCGGTCAGGGGACGAAGGCTCGGGAATATAAAACCAGCTTCCACGCTCTGTTCTCCATCCTGAGGAACGAGGGCGTCCGAGGCATCTACACCGGGTATGTACCGCTTCAGTTACCTGCAGCTTCACCTCCCGCTTCAATTACCTGCAGCTTCACCTCCCGCTTCACCTACCGCTTCATTTACCTGCAGCTTCACCTCCCGCTTCAATTACCTGCAGCTTCACCTCCCGCTTCATTTACCTGCAGCTTCACCTCCCGCTTCACCTCCCGCTTCACCTGCAGCTTCACCTCCCGCTTCACCTGACACTTGAACTTCTGATTGTGTATTTCTTTGTGGCAGGTTTATTTATTGACATGACTTTAATGATAATAGTTTGTCTCTGCACAGTAAAGACACCTCGTCTCTCTGTCCGTCAGTCTGTCAGCAGGTTTGCTGCGTCAGGCGACCTACACGACGACTCGTCTGGGAATCTACACCATCCTGTTTGAGAAGATGACCGGAGCCGACGGACGGCCGCCGAACTTCTTCCTCAAGGTGCGCTCACTTTTTTACAGCGGACAGGTTTTCACTAAGACGACACTTGTGCTGTTAGCAGCTGCTAGCTGTTAGCAGCAGTTAGCTGTTAGCCTGCAGTAACAGAGTGCTCCCCCTGCAGGCTCTGATCGGTATGACAGCTGGAGCTACAGGAGCTTTTGTGGGGACTCCAGCAGAGGTCGCTCTAATCAGGATGACAGCGGACGGACGGTGAGAGGCTGAGGATGATCACATGATTTTACTGAATCCAGACACTGATCGATTGACTGAGTCTGTCTCTGTCTGTCTCTGTCTCTGTGTATGTGTCCAGGCTTCCTCCTGACCAGAGGAGAGGTTACACCAACGTCTTTAACGCTCTGGCTCGAATCAGCAGAGAGGAGGGCGTGTCCACGCTGTGGAGGGTGGGAACTGATTCGTTTGCTGTTTGTTGTTCAGGAACATTTCAGAGAAATTCAAAGCTGCAGCTTTTCCTAAATATTAAAACTGTCTCAGAACATGAGTGTTTTATAAACCAAATGTTCATGGACTCATAGATTCATGGACTCATGGGCAGAATAGCTGAGTGGGAGTGTTGTGTGCTTGTGTGTGTGTGTCACAGGGTTGTGTTCCGACCATGGCTCGAGCGGTGGTGGTGAACGCGGCTCAGCTGGCCTCCTACTCTCAGTCCAAACAGGCGCTGCTGGACTCAGGTACACCGTGAACTTCCTGAACGCACAGATCCTGAACTCAGACCGAGCTCCGGTGTCATGTGACCTGTGTGTGTGTGTGTGTGTGTGTGTGTGTGTGTGTCCACAGGGTATTTCAGGGACGATATTCTGTGTCATTTCTGTGCCAGTATGATCAGTGGCCTGGTTACGACCGCAGCCTCCATGCCCGTCGACATCGTAAAGACCAGGTGAGACTGTGAGCTTCAGAAAATCTGACGCTGGGGCCGCGCGGGAGCGTGGGAGCGTGGGAGCGTGGGAGCGTAGGAGCGTGGGTCTGAGATGAACCCGGACTCCATGTTTGTTTGTTTGGTTTATTTTTCAGGATCCAGAACATGAGGATGATCGACGGGAAGCCGGAGTATAAAAACGGTTTGGTGAGTTTCTGTGTTCGGAGCGTCCGAGGGAAATTAAAGGGTTAAAGCACAGCGGAGCCTCCAGTGACCTTTGACCTCAGACTTAAGCTGTTTGCTCACATGTTATTGATCCTGTTATTGTTACTGATCACGTGTGTGGGAGCTTTTTAAACCTCCCGTGAATCCGAGTTTAACTTTGTGTGAAAAACTTTCAGCTTTTGTTTTTGTGTATTGATTCTGTGTGTGTTCTGTGTGTGTCCCCGGTGTGCGTCCCCGGTGTGCGTCCCCGGTGTGCGTCCCCGGTGTGTGTCCCTCAGGAGGTGCTGATGCGAGTCGTAGGTAAAGAAGGCTTCTTCTCCCTGTGGAAAGGTTTCACTCCGTACTACGCTCGACTCGGACCTCACACCGTCCTCACCTTCATCTTCCTGGAGCAGATGAACCGCCTCTACAAGACCTACGTCCTCGACCGCTAACGCACAACACACACACACACACACACACAACACACACACACACACACACAACACACACACACACACACACACACTGCCCTGAAAACACGCACAGCTAGCAAGTTCAGTGAAGCTCAGTGAGAGTCGGTGTTAAAACAGGATCGTACCAAGTGACAGACTGACACACACACACACACTGGCCCAACATGGTACGGTCCAACTCCACACACACACACACACACATTTTAAACTCAGATTCTTTTTGTAAAGAAAAGAATGTAAAATAAAACTTAGTTCAAACATCATTTCCTGATGTTAATAATTAATAATAACAAATCTTATTTGTAGAATCATGACACCCCACCCCCCACTCACCCCCCGACCCCTGACAGCACACAGCATCATGGGATTGATCAGTAACCATGGTTACAGTGAGACTGATGAATAAGCAGATTGTTAACGTGTGGCTTTGTCTTTGTGAATAAAGTTTCTCAGCCCCTCGTCTGCTCTCGATCTGCTGCGTCGTTTATTCTGAAAATCTCATTTTCACAGACATGAAGTTGAATCAATAGTAAAAACCTAAAGGAAGCTGAGGCTCCGCCCACTGAATCTGTCTCCAGCTTCAGAGTTTTCAGTGTTTGTGTTCATGCTGAGGCAGACGATGGAAATAAAACCTGAAACCTACACGTTCATTCATTCATTCATTCATTCATTCATATTTAATTTGATCCAGTAAATAATAACTGCAGCCAAACAGCAGCTGATTGATCCACATGTTGTAGCGTCACATGTCCAGCAGGGGGCAGGACAGAGGCTCAGTGCTACACCATGTGGACAGAAGTGTGTGGACAGTCCCGTGCTGTGTTTGCTGGCCGTGGTGTCGGTGCTGTGATGTTCACACTGTTCTGCTTTACGACAGTGAATCTTTCCTCCGCGTCAGAATCACGTGAAGAAGTTTTCATGTTTGATCTCTAACAAGTTTAATGTTTTAATCTTTTCATCAGGATTCAGTGAATTTTAATGTTCTTACTTAATATTCTGTGTGTGAGTGAGTGAGTGAGTGAGTGAGTGTGTGTAGGACTCAGCTTGGTTTTGGCAGCAGGAAGTTCATGTAATAAAACCTTCAGTTAATAATTCAGGGATTTATCATCAGCGTCAGAATCTCTGTCGTCTTTTTGTGTTTTTAACTTTCAAACCAGATATTAAGTCTCTCTTTGTACAGGGGCCCACGCCCAGGGGCCCCTGACCCCTCGGACCCCGCCTCGGTGACGTGACAGTGAGAACACACTGTGGTGTTGTGCGGCAGCAGCAGCTCTCACGACGAGCGTTTGGTCGTTCGTTTGTTTCCGGTCTCAGTTGCTTGTGTGTGATTTGAAGTTTCTCACCTGCTGGTTCTGAAGTGTTTGTGTGGAGCTGACAGGGAGGAGGACGTGTGTGTGTGTGTGTGTGTGTGTGTGTCACGAGTATAATCCTTCATACAGGAAGTAGAAGTTAGTGACAGGAAGTGTGTGTGGTCTGTTGATTCAAAGTCTGTGTGTTGAATAAAAACTCATAAATCATCTGTGAGAACATCCCATCATCATCACAGTGTGCACATGCTGTGACACACACCTGTGTGTGTCTGTGTGTGTTCTGTTAGTGTTTTATCACGGCTACGCTCTCATGCCCTCTGTTTCACCATATAAGGACACACACACACACACACACACACACTTTAAATTCATTTAAAATGTGACAGAGACACCACTTCCTCTTATCTCGCTCGCCCCGGCTTCTTTCGACTTGACTCAGAAAACAGAGTGAACCGTTACTGAGGAAGTGTGTGTGTGTGTGTGTGTGTGTGTGTGTGTGTGTGTGTGTGTGTGTGTGTGTGAGAGAGAGTGAGACACCCTAACTTTCATCTCTTCCTCCGCTCTCATCCATGTTCTGCTTTAACCTCCATAAATGGCAGCTGATCTGCTGGTGGCTGAATGAGGCGCCGACCGGCCGGCGGCCATGTTGGAAGCCTCCTTCATCTCTGAGGTCAGACGCAGACTCAGCAGCCTGAGCCAGAATCCTGCTGATCTGCTTCAGAGTCTCTTCACGTCCTGAGCATTGTCTCTGACGTCTGTCCTGCAGAACTTCATTCAGAATCCTGCAGTTTTTAAGTTTCC